>NC_052503.1:47210963-47510434 GCF_016617805.1 Bactrocera tryoni
TTCGTTTAGTGGCATTTTGGTCCGAGTACGCTCATCTACTACCTGGGCCCCAATTTTTGCCAAGAAATACTTGTACCAAGTTTCATCAAAGTATCTTAATTTTTTACTCAAGTTATCGTTTTCACAGACGAACAGATGGACGGGCAGTCACGCGGATTTCAAATTTTCTCGTCATTCTAATCATTTATACATATATATAACGCTATATCTATCTCGCTTAGGTTTAGGTGATACAAACAACCATTAAGTAAACAAAACTATTATAATCGGTAGCACCATATTTGACATGTGCATATAAACATTTCGTGTACAGGAAAGAAACAAGAACATTTATAGTCACATATGAATTTTTTAAAGCATACAAAATTATAGAAAGATTTTTATATCGATTTTGATCGTTCAGTTTGTATGGCCGCTACAATTATGGCCACAAAAATAGAAAAAATTATTTAGAAATGAGAAGGAGAGGAATACTTACTTATAGAGGCACTATTAAATTTTAATTTAATTTATTTTCGGATATTACAATATAGATATATAAAAACACATATCAATTTTAGTAAATTTTGCTGATTAAAGTTTATTGCTGACAACATTTCAAATTGAAAAATACCAAAATTACCTTTGTAGTGTCACATATTTAAAAGTCGTAAATTTAATGGGTTTTTCGGCTTTTTAATTTTGATCTTAGAAATAAATAAAATATAAATTGAAACATATTCTGATTGTTCTTTTACTGATATTTCGATTTAACACCTTCCTTACCTTCTGAGAGTTAATATTTGGTTGAGGTCTAATTAAGGGTTGAGCCTGATTTAGAAGCTTCAAAAAATTCGTGTTTTTTTTTTGCTTAAATATCATTAAAAATAATCTAAGAATATGTACCCAAAGCTTTAGATGGGAATTCGAAATATTTTCGAAGCTAGAAGGGAAATAGTGACCGAGCGTCTAGCAGATATATGAGCGCTTGCGCAGAAATCGAAAACTTTGTCGCGCGATTTCTCAGTTTTTCATTTTTACGATTTTTTTTAATTGGCGGGCAGGAAAGAAAAAACACTAAACCTCGTATGGAATTGGGGCAAAGTTTATTATCTTTGCCATTAAATTATATTCTATTTAAACTAAAAAAAAACTAAGAAAAGTCAAGTTTGAACATATTTTTAAACAACATAAAGTAAAACTTATTTGGTCAAAAACTACTTTTTTTCAATTTTGAAAAAATTTCTAAAAATTTTACACTTTTTTTCAGAATTTTTTTAGTTTAACTAGATAAATTATTATAAAATATGAATATCTTTAAATTTTTTGTTTCTGATAGAAATTGCGCTCTGCACCCTGCCTGCCGTCCGACAAATGCACATGCGAGATGCATCGGACAAATGCTTCCCAAAGGCAGAATATCAAAGATTTCGTATACAAAAAATTCATGAATGATGTTTAAATATATAACTATAAGCCCTTGAAATTTTGCTTTAATCACTTATTTCTTTCCTTCCCAAAAAGTCCTCAAAAAAATCGATTTTTTGAAGCCTCTAAAGCAGGCTCCTCCATTAATTCAATGAATTTTCGGCTCGTATGTATGTCTACCTATCTTATTTGGCCCTATGCTTTTAGTTTGTTTCTCAATTTTAGACACCGTTATTTTACTTTCGTTGAAATCCAATTATTATTTGCATATCTTTTCATCTTTTTTTAATGTTTATGTCTGTTATTATATCAATCCTTCCGCGTAGGACTTGGAAGTGAAAATAAATTTTACACTAAGTAATTTTTTGTTCTAAACAATTCTAATTTAGTTGTATGAAGAGTACTGATACGCTTTAAGCCCAAGTTGGATATTAATTCCTCTATATAGAAACTGCCAGCACTGCTTTTCCTATGAACAACTCAAAATGACGGTTACTTTCACCGAAACTGAATTAAGAGTGGCTTTGTGTATCATTATGTCAATTTGAAAACGCAATTTTAAGTGAAAAACCTATCGCAGATAGATAAATATTTTCATTAAAGCATATTGAAACACCCAATGCTGCTGATATGTTGCTCAATATGACATGACTATAACTGTATATGCTATAGTGTTTCGATTCAATCAACATGTTCGGAGATTTAAGCCTTGCCTTTGAAAAAAAAATAAATGTCAAATTTTACAGAAGAAACAGTTTCCCATACAAGAACTTGATTTGGGTAGGTCAGTTTGTGTGGTGGAAATAATTTTTAATTTTGAACAGAAACAGAACAGCGTAGACTTGCAATTCCATTGCTATTATACAGACATAACAGAAAGCTATTTATTCTAATTATCCTTTGTAACGTCTTATCGATAAATATTAGAGGCTTTTGTAATGAACATTATACTCATTTACCAAAAACGAAGTTTATAGATAAAGCTAAATTAGCTTGAAATATGAATCGACATATTTCGATTTTGGCAGCTAACTGAGAAAAGCGCAGAATTGACGTTTTTAACAATGACACAATCCATCGAAAAAAAATTGTATCCAATAGCTAGAAATCACATTTTACGTGGAATATGCGAACACATGACTGACAATAACACAGTAGTTACTCATACGCCACGGCATACATATTATCAACGCGAATTGCTGTAGTGAGACTTAACTAAAATCCTATACAAACTTTTTTCCATCATTCACGCGCCTTGCGCGTTATTCTTATTTGATGCACTCTTTTATTTAAAAATTAGACCGCAAGTTACTCATACGCCACGACACTTCAATGATTTATTCGACATATAAAGCATGAAAGTGTTTATTACTTGTTGTCGGCGCAAAAGTTACTTAACAGACATTTGAAAAATTGCTTTCCTGTTATTTAATGTGTTGGAAATCAAAATTTGGGTTGCTTTAAACGATTGCACGAAGTCAATAGTAAAAATTACTTTTTCTGATAACCTTTTTTCATACAAAAATATTATTTTAAACTTTCATAACTGCACATTTATATTGCCATTAAATCGGCTACATTTTTCACTTTTAGTTTAAATGCGCTTTGAAATTTCTTTAAATCGTCTTCATTACACTACAAATATAATGAAATGTTCCTCCCCTGCGTATACGCAATTATGAGCGTCCATTATGCCAGATTTCACACTAAAAACTTAAAAACATGCAAATGACATTTTAAAGGCAGCACAATGCAATTGAAGCACAACCTGTGTTCCGGTTAAGCCTTCACACCAACACAATGGCATTCTCCAGGCGGCACTGCAGTTGAAGGCGTTGCACGAAGCACATCGAACGAGTTACACAAACACTTTGCTCTTGAACTTAAATCATATATGCAGATGTGTGCGGGCCTGGTTTGCTCACTTGTTTACATTGTCAACGAAAGGCGCGCGCGTTCGTGTCGTGCAGTTCACTAATCGACAGCGCGACGCCGATGCCCGCTGCGTAATGGAACAAAAAACTAATAAAAGTTTAAAATACAAAACAACAGCCACAAAAAGACCGACAACGCGTCGCAATAACTCGCAACGTTTTTTGCAACAATTAATTTTGCCTTTGTCGCCGAAGCTATTGAGCTACAACGCACGAGCCGCTGACGGCGAAAACTTTTACTTGCAACGGGCAAAAACGAAAAGAGTTCCAGTAATCAGCAACAATTTACTGTTGATTGGGCGCGTTGGGCACGTATGTCTGCATGCGGTACGACTAAACGCGTTTTGGCTGCCGGCAGCTGGCGCTGAATGCATCTGCATCCGTCAGTGGTCCGTGGCGAACTGAGTCCACAGCATCCAGCGTTGGCAGTTTTATCAATGAGCGCGAATTGCCGCCAACAAAGCTGACTGACTGATGCGCCGGAAGTGCACGCGCACACTCACACGCAAGCAAACTTGGCGCACATGTTGCTTGTTGTTGTATTGGTAGCATCAACGTCATCATGCTCTGCTGTTTTTACAAACTCATTATGATGTTTACAACAACGCACATCACACACACACACACACATACGCTTGTAACATGTGCATGTTTTGGTTGTGACGCTGCCATGACATGCTTGGCCATCCGCTCTCCGTCATCACTTCATTCATTGTTATCATAAATGTTATAGAATTTTGGCTCACTGCTCTCTATGCTGCCAGAGAGCGCGTAAAGCACAATGTTGCTAAGCTGTTTCGGAATTTCTCTCACCAATTGTTTATTCTTCGAAATCTGTTAAACTTAATTCATTGTGTTTTGAATTTGAACAACAAAATGATGAACGTTGAATGATAGATTGCCAGCCAAGCTATATACGACGGCGAAGAACTTATTAGTTCTTTGTTGAATATGGTCGGACGAAAGCATGCCCAGCGATTGGAATTTAAGTTTGCTCTGCGCAATCCACAAAAAGGGAGACTTCACAATCTCCTCAACATCGCGTATAAGATTCTATCGAGCGTATTGTGTGAAAGATTAAACCCCACTGACAACAAACTGATTGGACCTTATTAGTGTGACTTTAGGACTGGAAAATCAACAACTGAGCGGATATTCACCATGCGCCAAATCTTAAAAAAGAGCTTCTATAAAATGGTCAAACTGTTACTACTAATCGCTACAGATAACAAATAATCGACCGAAAACAACCAGAATGGCCCAGAAAACACGCCAAAATAGTTTTGTTAGACGCCAATGCAACTGCACAAAAAGCAAAACCGGTTACGGATACAATCAAGGCACTTGGCTGTAAACTGCTACCCTACTCGACGCATTCACTAGGCCTGGCCATTTCCGATTACGATTTGTTTTCATCGTTGGGACATGCATTGGCTGAACAGCACTTCGATTCCTGCGCAGAAGTTGAAAATTGGGTTTCTGATTGATTTGCTTCAAAAGACGAACATTTCTATTGATATGACAGCCACAAATTACCAAAAGGGTGTTCAAAATGTGTAAAAAGCAATGGCCTCTACTTCAAATTATTTTTTTTACTTTCCCAATTAAAATTAATACTTCATTTTCATACCGGTACACGTGGTATATTCAGGCTGACAAGACGTCCTAATAGGGTTAATGTACATATCTCTCAAACCGTTCAAACTAAAGTAATCAAGATAAAAGGTAAAGGTTTAAGGTAAATCCAACTGATAGTGTGAAAATTAATAAAATTGAACATAATCCCGCTGACTATCCATTTAACGGTACTGTTAAAAACTACTGAAAGCGCCATAAATCATAAACGACAGCGACATAAAATTTTTTAAATATTACACCCGAGATGGCAAGAGAAGTACTAATAGGTACTGGGGTAAAAACTGAACGATGGGCACCGCCCACTTACATATTTCGAGACTCGTTCGACCGATTTCAATCAACACTGGATCTTGACATTCCTCTTACATCAGTGAAAAAGAGAGCGCGTGTTTTACTGATAACAGTATATCTTTATGCCTAAAATGGAAAATACTGGCCGAAAGCTCGACCTAGACCCCCATATTACAAACATATAATATCGAGATGAGTTTACTTGCATGGACCTGATACTGTTTTCACTTTAAAGCGGTTTCTTGGCTTTGATTCTTGCAACGTTACACGAAAGAACAATGTTCCTTCATTATTGGCAATTCACCCAACTCCTTTTTTACACGGTAGATACGTTCCTCAGAAAACCGTGTAAGATGAAATAAATAACTATTTTATTTCAAAAACCCGTGTAAAAATAGTTGAAAAATATAAAATTTCAGATATGCATACAAATTGTATGTTTATTGAGCATTAAAACTTAATATACATAATTGATACAGGTGAAAAATTGGTAGAGTATGCAAAAAACAAAAGAAATCTGTTAATCCAGAACTAAGTACAGAAAAATTAGAATAGAAATAAGGGAAAAATATTTACATAGCTATATAATTATTCGTCGCTACTTGATAACAAGCGCAATTGTTTGTGACGAACTGGACTAAAGTCGGTATCGTTACTGGAGATGTCCGTTTTAGCAATGGTGCTAAGTTTAGTAAAAACAAACATAATTACAAGACAGTTATTTTGAAACCGTACTAGATCAAAAACTTTTTACAAAAAAAATTTTTTTGTCAACCGTGTAACTTCAAATCCGTGTAAAAAGAAACCGTGTAAAAAAGAGTTGGGTGTATTTTAAAAGCAAGTAAGGAAGGGCCAGACTCCTTACTTGTTCTGAAATATTGCTAATAACGAAGAAACGTTATTCTATCCTATAAAGCTACAAAGCGTATTTTTCTGTAATCATATGCCATAAGGCGAAAAATGGTTAAAGTCGGGTCAACATCCATTTAAACAATAACGATCAAAATGTAAGATTTCTTAAGAAAATTAAGAAAACTTATAACAAACGAGTATACTATAGTTTAATACCGAAAAGATTAATAATAATGATAATAGAGGTTTTCGATACTCTAGCGAATTTTATGCCTAATATGTCGATCAGTGTGTAAATCACCTTAACAAACAACTTTCTTACTAAAACTAAGGTCCCCGTCCACGCTTTGCTGTTAATATAATAAAATAGCATTTATCAATAAAAACGAAAACATTATTCCCGGTGTAACGTTTCATTTTCATCATCAACAGTATCGAATGATTAAAAGCACATCCATTTGCCTGAGGACAACTGTTAATTGCCAATTAATTTCGTCAACTTCTACATTTCAGCCATTAATAATGTTGCCCGATTATTGAGCCAGTTATGAAGCAAAAAATTATTTTTACTTTCAGGAATACTATATACTTTCAGCTAATCAAGTTTTTTCTTGATTCACTGCGTATTTGGTTACAGTTTGCTTCTACAATTCCCCATATATAGAATTTATATTATATCTGAAACTGAATCAGTTTGCAAATTTTCGCACATGGTTGCCTTAGGATAAGAGAAGAATGGAAATCCCAGACAGTAGCCACCGAAAACTTCATTGTTGCCGTATTAACCTTTGGGCACAATAGACCAAAGGTCGCGGTGCATTCCTCATCTTCAATCAATCTATTAATCTTGCATTGTTCTGCACTCATCTCAAATTATAATTGAACTTTTTATCAACCCTGCAGATATTCCACTATTTTTATACTCTCGCAACAAAGTTGCTAAGGAGAGTATTAGTATAGTTTTGTTCACATAACGGTTGTTTGTAAGTCCCAAAACTAAAAGAGTCAGATATAGGGCTATGTATACTAAAGTGATCAGGGTGACGAGTAAAGTTGAAATCCGTATGTCTGTCTGTCCGTCCGTCCGTGCAAGTTGTAACTTGAGTAAAAATTGAGATATCATGATGAAACTTGGTACGTATTTCCTGGCTCCATAAAAAGGTTAAGTTCGAAAATGGGCCCACTGTCACGCCCACAAAATGGCGAAAACCGAAAACCTATAAAGTGTCATAACTAAGCCATAAATAAATATATTAAAGTGAAATTTGGCGCACAGGATTGCATTAGGGAGGGACATATTTGTACGTGGGTTTTTTGGAAAAGTTGGCTTGGCCCCGCCCCCCACCAAGTTTTTTGTACATATCTCGGAAACTGCTACAGCTATGTCAACCAAACTCTATGGAGTCGTTTCCTTCAGGCATTTCCATATACAGTTCAAAAATGGAAGAAATCGGATAATAACCACGCCCACCTCCCATACAAAGGTTATGTTGAAAATCACTAAAAGTGCGTTAACCGACTAACAAAAAACGTCAGAAACACTAAATTTTACGTAAAAAATTGAAGAAGGAAGCTGCACCCAGGCTTTTTTTAAAAATTGAAAATGGGCGTGGCCTCGCCCACTTATGGACCAAAAACCATATCTCAGGAACTACTAGACCGATTTCAATGAAATGCGGTATATAATATTTTCTTAACACCCTGATGACATGTACGAAATATGGGTGAAATCGGTTCACAACCACGCCTTCTTCCAATATAACGCTATTTTGAATTCCATCTGATGCCTTCTCTGTATAATATATACATTAGGAACCAATGATTATAGCGGAATAAAACTTTACACAAATACGGTATTTGAAAAATATGTTAATGACGGATAATGAAATCTCGATTATCACTTTATCATGCGAGAGTATAAAATGTTCGGTGACACCCGAACTTAACCCTTCCTTACTCTTTTTTTTTATTAGATGTTTCCTTTAATTTTCTATGAATGTTTGTGCATCGTTCGTCCATATGATCCAGCGAAGTAGCCGCAATTTCTTGGCGATGCAATGGTCAATGCGAGTTTCCGTTGTGAAGTTCAAAATTTATTACCGGTTCCACATGGTGCATCCTGAAAAACCGCCTTCTTCGATAGCAACAATCAGTATAATCCATAGCTACATATGTGTTGTTATTATTATTATTTTAAGTAAAAAAATTGTAGTTGCTTCTTACACAGATGCATTTTGAACAAATGCTTATGATTTGAAACATAATTTTCTTTTATGAATTCTATTGAATTTTAACATAAAGAGATAAAAACTATACTATGTCCGCCTCCTGGTTTTTGGCCAGCTCTGTGCCAATTTTCAGCGAAATCGGATCAACCGTTCTTGATTTAAAAATAGTGTAACTTATACGACTATACACGTTATATAAATATAGATAGATAGGATATAAATAGATTATAATAGTAAAAGTCAAAAATGCAGGCATCTTCATCTTACAATATTTTATAATATCCAGTGAGCCTTGAACATGCCGTTGTAATTATGGTTTAAATTTTCCTTGAATAGTAGTATAAATGTACCCCCAGAGGAATGCAGTTTTAAATTAACTCACATATAAATTCCTGGAAGTTTGGTAAGGCGATTAATTTCAACAAGTACTTAGTCTTAGGTGAAAATGAATATATAGCACATATGTATTTGGTTTACATACACACAAGCTAGATTTCGTACACAATGCAGTGACCAAAACCCACTGCCAGCATATTATGAAATGCTAATTTTTCACTAGAACTGCCATAAGCACTCACGCCGACACTCGTTTAGTAGAGCACACGTGCGAGGTTGCTCATACGCCACTCCGAACAAAACTCAATACCAAAAAATTTCACTTGCCAGGTTTACGCAACACCCAACGTTTTTGAATGTTTATTTAACGATTCAAGTCTTGGTGATTTATATGCAAGACCAACAACAACAAACCGCATGCAGCAAATACAAAAATAAGTGCAACGGAACGCACCTTCAAACCGCACGCCGCTTTAAATGAGACTACGATGCCGCCTGCCAATTACAGCTTTGTGAATTGAAAATTGCCGCTTCCGTCTTTAGTTGATCGCACAAAATTTAAAATTTCATTTTATTTTTGTATTTTTAATTTTCTTTCTTCAATTTCGCACATGCGGCTTAATAACCCGCTTTTCTATAATCACAAAATGATTGCCGCAAGTCAGCGGAATTTCAAGCCATCGCTTGCAACACACACATGCACCCACACACTTGCGGCGTCTTCGAAGACTGTCGCCCGATTGGATTGGCTGCCGGCAGCTGGCGCTTTATGGGTCTGCATCCGGCAAAAGTCCGTAACGAACTGAGTCCACAGCATCAAACGCTGGCAGTTTTATCAATGATTACCGCATTGAGTGATGCTCTTGTTGTTGTTGTTGTTCGAGGTAATGAAGTTCCAGCGAAAACACAGATAATTTCCATTATGATGTTTACATGTGCACACAAAGAGTGGCGTCGTAAGTGAAGCAAGCAAAACGTATTTTACTCGCCGGACACATCAAATTTAGTCCAAAGTCGTTTTCGCGCCAAACGTTGTTCTTGTTATGCCGGTTATTGTTTGGATGCTGCGCACTTTGCTGAGAGAGAGAAAATGAAAGTCAGTGTTGTCAACCTTGCTGGTATTTTCCCAAAAAGTGGCAATATTTTTGCAGTTTTGTGTTATTAGCATGCTTCTGCAGAGAATGTACATATTTATTATTGATAATGAAACCGGACCAGGTGCTGGTTCTTTCATACTTCGTATACTCTTGCCACATGTTGTTACAGATTATAATATTTTCTTGTTTGAATCATGCAAAACTAATCGAAATAGATAAAGGGTTATATATAAAGGGCGATCCATTTTAAGGTTTCTTAATTTTTCAAGAAAACATTCAGAAACTTCTAATTAAAAAAAAAAAATGGCAGTTGGTTTTTGAAAATTATCTCTTTTAAATGTTTTCCGCGGTTATGTCTCAGATGGTTCATCCGTTGAGTCCAATTTTTGATGACACGTTCGGCCATTTCTACTGATAACTTGCGAACAACACGCGTTATACTTTGCTTCGAGGTCTGAATCACATAGACTTTAGACTTACATATCCCCATAGGAAAAAGTCTAACGGTGTGATATAACACGATCTTGTTGGTCACGACCGTTCCTAAACGTGAAATTATCTGCTTACCGAAGTATTCTATGATTAAATCCGTTGATTGATTCGATGTGTCGGAAGTGATGCCGTCTTGCTGAAACCAAATGTCGCCGAGAACACAAGCTTCAATTTCAGGCATCAAATAGTCGGCCTTCATTGCGGGATAACGGTCGCTATTGACGGTTACGTTCTCACCGGCATCATTTTCGAATAAATATGAACCGATGATTCCTCATCGCTGAATAAAATTTGGTTCGAAAACGTCGGATCTTCTATGAGATCTTTTCAAGAGCCCATAAAGCGAAGCAGTATCACTTGAGAGACTTCAGTTCTTGCACAATCTATATTCAATTTAAGATCTCCTCGTGCAAAATGCCCCAAGTCATTCCATAAGTCAATCCGAGTTGCTGCGAACGGCGTCGAATCGACTCTCCATGGTCTTCGTGTACACTCTCAGCTACGGCTGCTATATTTTCTTCACTGCGTGCTGTACGCGGTCTATTGGGTCGAACAGTTATCCAATAATGAAGGCTGGGTATCAAGATGGGTGATGGTGTTACGAAAAGTACGCTGAGTAGGCCGATTATGTTGACCGTAAGTTGAGCGAAGCGCTCGAAACACGTTCTTTAGAGAACGTGAATTTTCGTAACACAGTCAAACGTTTTCTGCACCTTTTCAGGTGTAGGTCTTTCCATGATATACCAAACAATACAGAACAAAAATAACATGACAGCTTGACACGACTCACGCGTGATCTGTCAAAAAAGGCTACTGAAAAAGAACTTCTACTTGAATCACCTGTTAAGTTGTCAATAAAAGAACTTTATTCAGATACAATGGTCCTTAATCGGGCAGTTCTGACAATTGAGCAGCTTCTTAGTGAGAAAAGGACATGTGCCAAATTTTAAATCGGTATCTAAAAAACTGAGGAACTAGTTCATGTATATACCGATGAACAAACGGACGGATGTGACTAAATTGACTCAGCTCATCACGTTGATTATTTACATGTGTATTTTATAGAGTATCCGATGTCTCCTTCTGGGTGTTTCGTCTAAATGAAGGTACTAAACCGTTCGAGCTTGTTATTATTTTAATTTTGTTTTAATATCTGAATTTATTGCAATTGTCACGTGAATGGCAAGATAAGCATAATTAATTATTTGATGTGATTACAAAGAACAGTTAGGTGAACAAAACATACATTATTTAGAATTCTTATGCGTAAATATTGTGGAGAATATTTAGACTGATGACATGTCAACGACCAGTTTCCGTTCATATGTCAAGCTCAGGCAAATTTGTGAGCATTTGAAGTCTTCATTTCCGCTACTTTTATAACTCATTGGTTTCAATAAATTTATTCTTCCTTAATCAACTCAAGTGGAAAACGTACTGCGTTAAAATTACTCATGTGACAGTTCAATAGCTTCAAAAGATGTCAAGAGTTCGCTGAATAAGGATGTTATATAATATAAGTTTTTCCCCAGCATATATTTCCATAAAAATGTGCATGCTATTTTGACAGCCAAACAATTAGTTCCAAAATTTCTAAATTGTAAGACAATAGTTTAACGACTAAGGCTACAGATATTTGTTGGCATTGTTTCAATTTTGACTAAATCTATGTTAGCGACCCCCTGTTAAGCACAGCTGTCGATTAGTTAAGGTTGAGAAAATCTCATCTAATCGTGTGGAAAGTTAATCCTTTTCAATTGTCGTGTTATATTTATGCTTAGTCGTTTTTATAATTCGTGATAATTCTACGAGATGAAGTTTCGATTGTCACACAATTGTGATAGAGTCATTCAATTTACTGCCACGCCTAAAGCGGTTTCATCCTCAAAATTAGAAAAAAATAAATACAAATATTCATTAAGAAATTAATTTAAAATAAACATCTTAATTTTCACCTAGTACCCACAATTTTGTTATACAATGCATGTACACGGTTATCTTCAAAAGTGTGGAAAGAACAAAAGTACTTGAAGATAAATTTAAGTGAATTATGCGTTTAGAACAAAGTCAAACTACTTTTTTCCTGCCTTTCATTTTTAACTTTTAATACTTTTCCCAGACTCAAAGTACCTTTTTCTACAATGGCTCTGGCGACAACAATGACAATGAGAAAGCATGATTACATGCTCGCACACACACATGCATAATAATCTATAAGGCATATGAATATGGACACATACGAGTGCCGTTCGATAAGTGAGGTAGAATTTGAATTGAATTTTTTATTTTGAATATTCCTTTCAATTATGAAAACTAAAAGAAGGAATTTGAGCAAAACATAAGGGAACATAAGGATCCTAGGATACTTTTAGTACTAAATATATGGGTTTTGACTCTTTTTGTTGCTTTAAAGGAAAAATTGTGACACAAAAGCAGGCATCTCGGAACTGGTTGAAAATTTTCGTAAAAAAAATTCTATTTTTGAACATTTTTCGTCCAAAGGTAAGAATGAGGCTTTTTCAAATTCGGCTAATATTCCATTTATGTCACGTTTGTCTGTGTCGGATTGTTGAGCAAGTTAGGGATTGGATCCACCGATACTCAGCTATATTTATAAAATATTTATCGATTAAGAAACAGAGGCACATACATTTCAGCTCCTCGGAGTCTAATTGTAGGATGGTACCTGCTCTGGCGAGTTCATCTGCTTTACACTTGCCAGTAATATCTTTATGCCCTAGAAACTTCTGCAGGTTCATCGTGAAATAGGAAATTAGATCCACTATGAGCTACAGGCAGACAGTGAAATTTTTATAAAACCAAGCTGTTTCGCTATCTCTAAATAGAAATATAATTTTTGGGGTCTTTGTCAGAACAAGAAGGCTTTCTTTAATTGCTTTAACCTCCGCTTGGAAATGGGATTATTAGTTCGGATTCTTCCATTTACATAACATAGATGATTATTTCGATGTCCCCATTCACCTCTCGCCTTTCCCACTCTTCTCTGGAAGCCAATATTGAGGACCGTATTTAAGTTCATATCAATGTTATTTTGAAAATCGGTCGTAATGAAAAGAAACCAGAACTTACTAAATAGGATGACTCTTCTACAGGCTAAATAGGATAAACCTTAGTCTAAAAGCTTACATTGCTTCCAGTGGCTTGCAGAACAAGTCTCTGAGCACTGACGCATATACTAGCTGCTCTTTGTATGGTGTTCATATGCCTTACCACGTTTTCATTTTCCATTATTGGCCGCCATACCAATATATCGCATGTTAGATACGGCCTTACAGCTCCAATCCAATGAGTTAGGCGAGGCATTGGTATTTACTTACTTTCTCATGGCATCTAAATTTGGTTTCCATTAAAACCTCCTGCCTAAAATTAGTCCCAAGTAACTTCCTCACATTCTATCTGAAGCATGGATCCAATTTCCAAATAATCTTCCGATGGTGTCTTAGAAGATCATTCTTGGATCTATTCGAATTCAGCGTATACAAAGAACAAAATGTACTTCGTTGATGAAAACTTTCCAGTTGTTCACAAGCAATTTAAATTTAGTCACCCGGTAATACCTTCAAGAAAACTTATATTTTTTGGCACATCCCTAACAAACTCAATATTAGCAAGACAGACACAGTAATGAAGTAAACACCGTAATGTAAATTAATTTCAGATTCAATGTATTGTTTGTAGACTTCTAGTTGTTAAACCGACCGATGTTGAGGTTCGACTCATACGCTTTGCTTTTTATCCAGTCTGGAGAAAGCAGAACTAACGGCGTGACTGTTGAGGTTGATATCAATGTATTCAACGGAGCTTTTGGTGTTGTCCAACGTCAGTTTACGCAGACGCATAAGTTTTGCGGTGATACCAAAATCAGACATAGCGGCATAGACGTAGCTCCTGCTGTCGATCGACGAAGAGGTGATGTGTGTCGATCTTCCTTTCGCGGGTCTTTTCCAAAATTTGGCGCATGGTGGCCGAGATCTTAGACCACACTGATAAGGTCCAAACAGTTTGTTGACGGTGGAATTCAGTCTTTCGCACACTTATCCCACGGTAATTGTCACAGATGGTTGTGTCCCCCTTTTTGTGGATTGGGCAGAGCTTATTTAGGCTCCAATCGTCGGACTTGCTTTCATCCGACCATATCCTTTCAAATAAGCTGATGCATGCACGTTGTCAGTTTTCCCCTTAGCTCGGCCACTAATCTATCGGCTCCTGCCGCTTTATTGTTCCTGAGGTGGGCAGTTGCTATTCGAACCTGATCATAGTCGGGCAATGAAACATATATTCCATGGACATCATTTGGGGAATCCAGTTCGCCATCTCCAGACACTTGCACTGCCGTTAAACAGGCTGTAGTAGTGTTCCCTCCATAACTTCTGTATGCTCCGAACATCTGCCATTAGATCAATACTTTGGGTGCTACAAAAGTATGCTCCGGTCGGGAATCGGATCGTATCTTTTCGTAGAATTTTCGAGCATTCTCAAAACTACAGATTTTAAAATTGCTTGATCGATTAGAGGTGACAAATGCTCCGATTATTATCGGATTTTGGCAGACCAAAAAAGACCAAAGTTTTGGGTAAAACTCCGTCATTTTGTCAATTTTTAATTTAGATCATTGTACGGACAATAGCTTCTAGTCGTGATTTTTATACCCCGAAGAAGATATATTAACTTTGCCCGAAGTTTTTATCACACAAAAAGAAAAGATCAGATTCTCCATAATATATATATATATATATATATGTATATGTATATAAATGATCAACATGATGAGCTGAGTCGATATTGCCATTTTCGTCTGTCTACATATATACAAAGTAGTCCCTCTGATTTTGAGGTATCGATTTTAAATTTTGCACATCGGAAGCTGTCTGGTTCCTCACCTGGAGCTGTCGTTATCGCTGCTGTCATACATACAAACTGAAAGATAAAAATCACGTTTTTGTATGGAAAACTTTTTATTTATGTGTGAGTTCAAGGTCTATCTTCTGCAAATCCTACCGTAAAAGTATTCAAAACTTATATGTGTGATCTTTTTATACATAATATACATAAATAGTACTTCGAAAAAGACCGTTCTATTAGTCAAACGATACTTAGAGAGATCTACAAAAACCTGATAAATTTTTTAGTCTGCTGATATGGCAGCTGCTTCCATTAAAATGGAGTCCATAAACAATGGGTGAAGTGAGTGTCTCCGTAGCAACACTGGATGAGTAACAATCCTCACTTTTACTAACTTCTGGGTAATGACGATACCCACAAGCAGCACTAATTTAATTTTCTAAATTCGCTAGTTCTAGCACCTTATTGCTGCAGCCGCCATTATCAAGCTGCCATCGTGAGCGTATTGCAACAACTTTCAAGTAGCTGCTCAGCACTGCATTGTGGATAATGTGCAACTTTTTAAATTAGAATCTTGAGCAGATTGCAAAGCCTCAACATTTCATTGCATATCCGCACCGCACTTTTCTTTCACGCTCATTCGACCATTCTCCACAATTACACACTTCCGATTTTTTGTTTAAGTGCATGCGGGGAATGCTTACAAGTAAGTACCTACTTTTGCATGGCATGAGCTTACACGCATATTCCTTACCGTTATGCGTAAGCGTATACATACATGAGTGTGTGTGTTGGTTGAAATTTGAATTGTTTTGCATCATGAAACATATCAAAGTGCAAACAGAAATGTGACTTTGTAAAAAGTTGGTAGTTTATATGAATAATGTTCACATGTATACATGTACGTGTATGCATAAGTGTATATGACTTACGAGTTTATATGTATGTATGTATGTATGCATGTGCCACAACCACACTTTGTTGACTCACCTTACACTTTGGGAACGCATTTAAGTTGCATTATTCAAACTAATATATGCTCATACACAGTTATATGCATATAAAATTCGTAGATACGCACACACACACGTCCGTTGGGGTTTACTAAATGCTCGTTTTTATTGGTTTAAGAAAAGTGAAAGCAGCACTTAAAGCAGTTTAGTTCTTGGCGTTTTGTTGGTAATGTAGCAGAGCACCTAAGGAAGCGTTTGTTGCTGAGAGCAGAAAAGTTCAATTGAAGCTAATTTACTGAAAAAGTTTATTACAAGAGTTTCTAAACAAATATGAACTTATGATAGGAGCATTCGCAGTTTTCTACTATTGGTAAGTTCTATTCTAAGTACTGGGATGGTAAGTGCAAAAAGTGGAAATATTATAAGAGCTATACATAATATAAAATTGCCTGATTATTAAAGGTAAGTAAATACAATCTTACTCTATTTGAACACAACTTCTGAATTATGGCGTGATTTGATTATTAATCCATTGTGGGTCGTTCGTCCTTTGGATGAGCGTTGCCATCGCTGATGCCACATTGTAAAACTCTTGATTCTCTCTGCTTTTCTCTTTTTTGTATACGGCTCTGAAGCTATAGTCGCACGAATTAAACCCCCAGGATGTCAACAGGCAATCTGCTGGCTGAAGTACTAGCCAGCAGCGCTTGATATCTTTCGGAGATATTTAATCGGATTTTAGAAAGCCTATGCACAGCTTTTGTTGGTATTGTAAATGATTTTATGTCCAGCTTCTATATCCATATTGGTGCACATTGCTTTTGCTTTTAAAATCGGCTGGAAAGCACGCAGCTTCTGTTGACCATCATTCACGTTAGAGCATTTTATATTTTGATTGCATTGCCGAAAGTATACTCTGTGCCCAAAAAATAAGGTGACATTTTATTTATTTTAAAAATTCTTTATTTATTCTTCCAAATCAATTTCATCTCCTTCAAAGTAATCCCCTCCCGATGCAATGCACTTATGCCAACGGCTTTTCCAATCTTCGAAACACTGGTTGTAGTCATTTTCCGGGATGGCCTTCAGTTCCGTCTTCGCTGCGGCTTGAATCCCCTCTATCGTATAAAAACAGTGTCCCCGGAGCGGTCTTTTGAGCTTGATGAACAGCCAGAAGACGCACGGCGCCAGATCAGGTGAATACGGTGGTTGCGGAATGATATGGATTGAGTTTTTGGCGCAATGATCATGAATTACGAGGGCAGTATGGGATGGTGCATTATCGTGGTGTAAAAACCAAGAATTGTCTTTCCACAATTCCGGCCTTTTTAGGCGGATAGCGTTACGCAAACGACGCATAACGTTCAAATAATATACCTTGTTGACTGTTTGACCGGTTGGAAGGAATTCATAATGCACAACACCACGTTAATCGAAGAAAACAGTCAACATGACCTTGATTTTTAAGCGACTTTGGCGCGATTTTTTTGGTCTCGGCTCTCTTTTGGCACGATATTCGCTCGATTGATCGGTTGTTTCGGGGTCGTAAGCATAGATCCAAGTCTCATCGCCAGTTATAATGCGTTTCATGACACCCTGGTAGTCGGAAAGCATCGTTTCACACACTTCAACGCGACGCCTTTTTTCCAAAAAATTCAATGTTTTCGGTACCAGTCGAGATTTGACGCGCTTGAGGTCCAAAACATCCTTCAAAATGGTATTGGCTGAGCCTTTTGATATGCCATCAGCAAGATCTCTAATTGTTAATCGACGGTTTTTCAACACCAAATCTTTGATTTGTTGAACGTGAGCTTCGTCGGTTGAGGTTGATGGTCGCCGTGGACGCTCTTCGTCTTCGACAGGTTCACGGCCGGCTTGGAACTCATTATAACACTTGTAAACATTTTTTTTAGACATAGCCTCATCACCAAAGGCTTTCTGCACCATCCTCAACGTATCCGCAGCAGAAAATTGATTCCGTAAACAAAATTTAATGCATATTCTTTGCTCAACAAATTTCGACATCGCAAAAGACGAAAAACTCACTTTTGGCAGCTCACAAAACGACACGTATCTCCAACACTAATGAATATTTTGACATGAAATTTGACATAAGGGGTTATATACAGTTAGGAGGTCGAAAAAAAGGCATTTTTCAAGAATTTGTTCTAAGAAAACTATTTCGTTTATTTATTTGAAACTTGGCAGGTATATTATGACAACCTTAAACTATATTCACATATTTTTTATTGCCAAAAATAATGATCGGGAACGTTTCGATTTTTTGAAAATCCTAACTGTATATAACCCCATAAATGTGACTAACAGTACTACCAACCTAAAAAAAATAATTCTCCAAATCCTTCGACGCGCGCTGTTTAAGTTCAAATTTCACCTTATTTTTTGGGCGTTTCTTAAATTTTAACTTGCTAACTCAAAGTGATTTATTAGTATGCTTTTGTAAGGTTTTCCAATCGTGTCGAGTATACTCAAAGGTCGATAAGATGAAGGTTCTTAAGGTTGCTGACTTCAGGAGCTTCTTTTATATTTTTAACGTTTCCATGAGCTCACTTTCATTTGCGCTACTCTGGTTACGCTGTAGTTGACGTCTGTCTGAGTGGCAGAGTTTTCTGAACCTGGCTGTTTATTCCTTCCACCAATATATTGGTGTTAGGTTATTAGGTCTGCTATCCTGCGAATAGTTGCGTCGCATGCTGCGACCAGTTCCATGACAGATACCATGTGGGCGGCGTCTTCGTTTGATGCCTTTGCCGCAAAACCGTCTAAAATGAGACGCCCACCATACTTCTGCTACCCCAAGCAGTAAGCCAAGCATTGAAGTAGCTTGCTATTACTATCGGCGATTTGCCTCTGGTTTCTAAAGACAGTTTCTGGTGGAAGTCTTCGAAATCTTTAACCGTAAGTCGTAAAAGTTTTACCTTTGCAATACGATATTGCTCTCTTAAAGACAGACAAACAACTAGATATCACAAAAGTCACTCTTATACTTAGACGAATATAAAATCTAATCTGCTGAATGTATTTTGGGTACTGAATAACAGCATGGTAAACAAAAAAGTGTCACCAAATTTTACTTTGCTATCGTAAATATTGACATGAAGCATTTATAGAGCATACAGTAGGGTTCCATTCAGTTCGTAATCTTTCATAATAACGAATTTTTGATAGTAATCATTAAAGTCATACGGTTAGCGCTCTTTAATGTGTGTACATACAAGTATATCGGACCTTTGCGTGAAGTGAAGAGCCAAGTTGGGTATGTTACAAGCAAAAGCATCAAAAAATCCACAATACGAAACTAAATAACTCAAAAAGCAAGTTAACCGAGATAACTGACGAGTCGTATTAAGCTGTCGTGTCAGTTTTGTTAAGTATTGTTTGGCATTTCATTATGAATTTTGCCTGAACAAGGTTTACAAATCGTCCAACTTTAGTACGAACATTCACGTTCTATAAGGAATATCTTTGGCGCGCTCGATCAACTTATGGTCAACATAGTCGGACTACTGAGCCTACCATTCACAAACTCCATCACCCAACTTGAGGCCTAGCATTCATTATAGACTAATATTTGACCGAAAAGACCACGTCCAGCACGTAGTAAAAAAAAAATGAAGCAGCCGTAGCTGAGATTGTACACGAAGGCCGTGGAGAGTCGATTCGACGCCGGTCGTAGCAACTCGGACTGACGTATGGAACGACTTGACACGTTTTACGTGAAATTGAATTGAAATCATACAAAATACAGCTTGTAAGAACTAAAGCCGCTCGACCTTCGCAAACGACATCGTTTCGCTCAATGGTCTCTTGAAAAGTTCTAAGAAGATCCCGTCAAAGATCCTAAGATATCACACCGTTAGACTTTTTTCTGCGGGCATATGTAAAGCGTAAAGTTAAGCTGACAATCCCATTTCGATTCAGGCCTTAAGTAAAACATCACGTATTTCATTCACCAGTTACCAGTCAAAATGCACGAACAAATCATGAAAAATTGGACTCAACGGATGGACCTTCTGAGACGGAGACGCGGTCAACATTTGAAAGAAATAATCTTCACAAAAAAAATGCCAGAGAATGTTCTTTCGAATGATAATAAACATTTGCCATAAATTTGAAGTTTCTGTGTTTTTTCTTTGAAAAAGTAAGGAACCTCGAAATAGATCACCCTCTACTTCACCATATCAGAAATTCATTTAATACATAAAATTCAGTTTTACCATCAAAAATCAAAATGAACCAAAAATGAAAATTATACTTTCATATGACACTCACTCATAGGCTCACCAGCAAAGACTCTCAATCGAATAAATATTTTTTTGACATAAATAATAGTAATAAATTTTACTCCAACTGTCTATATGAATAGCGGTGCATCATCTTAAGGGGGTAATCTCATGTAATCACTTCGAAAAATCGATTTTTCTTTTTATATTTTGACAGTAAAACCTATTGAAAATATGCTGTGAAAAATTTAGACCGAAATTCATAGTATTTGATAAGTTACAGCTCATAGTCGCCGACGTGTCGTAAGCGACGGTCTACCAGGCGCCATGGCAAGTCTGCAGCTCTTGAAACTTTAAACGCATTTTTCTCGAATCATCATTTTCTGAAACTGTCATGGTCCTAAAAAAAAAATATTCAGCCAATTGCTTTAAAATTTACATACATACATATGTTCTTCTACTCATTTATAGTTATTGTCCCTACCAGAACTGTTTATTTTCGAAAATATTTTCATATTTTTTTAACGAAAAAAAACAAGCTTTTCTTTTAATGAAATTGATTATATTTGGTAGGGACGATAGCCGCAGAACTACTGAATAATAATCCATTCGATTTTTTTTTATTTCAGACAACATGAACAGCCGCTATCACCATGACCAGTGAACTACTTTTTTTTTGTTGGGGACCACTTTGATTAAAAAAAAATATATATTAAAAATGTAAAACATGAAAAAAAAATTTTTTTGGACATTTCAAAATACAAATAAAAATATATTAGAAAATTAAAATCATTGAATTTTGTTGTCGCATAAAAAAAATTTTCCTAAAAAGTGGTAAAATGTATGCGTTCACATGAGAGTACCCCCTTTAGCGAAAATGTAGGAGGTAAATGAAGAACATTCGAAGGCGTTGCCAATTTCTAATATATTTTAACTTGGATTTGATGCCCAGTGTATATGAGCCTCTCAGCTAATTATGCTTAACCTTAAAATATTTTACCTTATTCTTTAAACATTTGTGTCCAAAATTTAATTTTAAAGCATTCGTACTTATATTGCAACCTTATTTAACGTAATTCCTCACAGGATTTAACATTAAAAAATTTGATGACTCAAAGCTAGTGAGAGGAAGTACATTTACAAATACAACAAAATGTTATATTTTATTTGATTTAATAAACTCTCGCGGAATCACAAAATCGCTACACACAATTTCGCTTATTTGGCTCTACATTTAAGTGTGTGTCAGTGACAAACATGTATTTCTAAAAGTTAGAAAGAAAAATAATTTTATTATTTCCTAGCGCATAACAGTAAAAAGTAAACTTGCTGTTATACTATGTGCGTGATATAATTCTTAAAATAAAACAACTGTAAACTGTAAGTATTTTTGCTTTCTAAAATACACAGAATCACTTACATTTATTACACACACTATAAAGGGTGCTTTATGTAGTGGAAGAAAGCTTTATGTCCAGTAACATAGTTTCAGATTGCCATAGTCGAAGACTACCCCATCTCTACAATCTGGTGTACCAGCATAGACCATTGGCTTGACAAAAACCGCAAAAATTAGTTGAACGGATACGAAGCCCGCTCCCTGTGAAGATTTAACGGCAGTTCAGTTTCCAAAATAACAAAAGTTGTGCCGGTGTCACCCTTTGAACGATAAAGTACCAAACTATGCGGAACATATGTAAATATCAAAAACATATATCAGCTTTGACAGTTGGCTTGGCGACTATTCCTCTGGAAAATTATACACCCTTATAGAAGCACCCTCTATATGTGAATGTTGTATTCTTATTCTACGAACGTGGCCGTGGGTATGTGTGCTCGTACATGGAGCTCTGACATTCCCACCTTTGCCGACGGACAACGTAAACACACATACATATTTCTATCAAGCTAGAAAAGTAAAGTTTCCTTCGTTTATTATAAATGTTTTGTGAAGAGTATAAAAGAGGTCATTAGTAAGAAAAAAACGAAAAAGAATTCAAAGATTAAAGTGTAAATAAAATGTTTATTTTTGATTTTGTAACATTTTATTTAATCTTAAAAGCGGCAGCAGATACAAAGCCGAAGCATGTAATAGTCGTTGAGGTTAGGACAACATTTAATCGCACAATATAATATGAAAGCAAGTAGATAAACAACGTTGTGGGTCGCTTTAGATTGGGTGGATGAAACGGATTTCTCATTATCATCAAACGGCGCAAGGAGACAATAACCGATATGTCTATTAAGTAACAACAAGAAAAGACGGGCAAAATTGTGTAATCGAACATTTTAAAATCCCGCAAGGACCAAAGCCGGGGAAATATCGTTAACTGTTGGCAAAACTTTATATTAATGAATATTCTTAAATTATATTAAAGGTCGTAGACTCTCTTAGTCTATTTACTATATTTTGCTTCATATACAAAGATATTGGTACTTAAATCAACCAAGTTACCTCAAATGAGATGAATGTGATCTAAACTTAGTAAAAGCTAAATTTAATACAAGGTCTGTCGCAAAAGAAACAGAACTATTTAAATATAACTGTTTCTGGTGGCGCGACCTATTGGTGGGTATATGAAATAAAAAGTTTGATCTCTTGTTGACATTTCGTAAAAATTTTAAGACAATTGGATAACTACAATCGATGTTATCGATCAAAAAGTGACAGCAGCTTTTGGTCATCGGTCGTAAAATGCATTTTGAACAAAGAGCAAATATTAAATTTTGTTTTATACTCGGGAAAACGTTTACTGAAACATTTCAAATGATGAAAAAAGTTTATGGTGACCAGTGCCTATCCGTAGTAATGTGCATGAGTGGTTTAAGCGATTCCAAGAAGGTCGTGAGGACCTCTGTGACGATCAGAAGTCGGTCGTCTTCAGAAGTCAAAAATAAAGACAATGCTGATTTGTTTTTACGATTCCGAGGGTATTATACACCGAGAGCTCGTCCCACCTGGCCAAACGATTAATGCTCTGTGTAGCCCTTGGTGTTATGGAGCGTCTTTTGTCACGCATTCGTCGTGCTCGACCACAATACCGTGAGGCAGGGTCCTGGCGCCTGTTGTACGATAATGCGCCGTGTCATCGGTCGACGCTTGTCGCTGATTTTTTCACAAAAAATTCCATATTAACCATTAATCACTCACCCTACTCACCTGATCTGGCACCCTGTGATTTTTACCTATTTGGAAAACGTCATTTGCCCATGAAAGGACACTGGTTTCAGGACATTTCGGCTATCCAAAAGGCGACGACCGATATTCTCAAGAGATAACTCACTTTTTATAGTTATATGCATTTGAAAAACTTTACTTTTAACTTTCTCTTTTATAAAGACATATTGTTATTGGGAGCGGATATCTAAATTTATTTGTAAAGATTAATTCATTTCGAGGTTCCCTACCTGGAAAAAACACAGAAACTTCAAATTTAATGGGGAATGTTTATTATCGTTCGAAAGAGCATTCTACGGCATTTATTTTTTGAAGATTATTTCTTTCGACGTAAAATGCGCCAAGTCGTTCAATACGTCAGTCTGAGTTGCTGCAAATGGCGCCGAAGCGACTCTCATCGGTTTTCGTGTACACTCTCAGCTACGGTTGTTATAATATATTTTCTTCCCTGCGTGCTGGACATTCGAATATTATCCAATAATAACAGCTGGGTCACAAGATGGGCGATGATGCTGCGTATAATAGTCGTATTCTCAATAGGCCGATTTGTAAAGGTTTATCAGGCTTAAGTATTTCCACGATGATATGGCAAGCAATAGCGAACAAAAATAACATGACAACTTAACATGACAACTTAACACGACTCTCTCGTAATCTGTCAAAAAAGGCTATCGGAAAGAGGACAAATTTAGCCGTAATGAAGAGGTAATCCCTAGTCTGAGACTTATTTGAAAATAAATACGTTTCATGTGACCAAACAAAAATACAACCAAAGGGAAAATGCTCATGACTCTAAAATAAAATATTTAGCAGAGTACTGGTTGTTTTGTTGCATTACTA
This sequence comes from Bactrocera tryoni, assembly GCF_016617805.1. Taxonomy (NCBI): domain Eukaryota; kingdom Metazoa; phylum Arthropoda; class Insecta; order Diptera; family Tephritidae; genus Bactrocera; species Bactrocera tryoni. The sequence goes on from NC_052503.1 coordinate 47,235,317, forward strand.
GATACAAATTCAACAATATTATAGAATTTATAACTTATTACTCATTTGATCACCTACTCTTTTCCCAAACAATAAAATGTTCATATTTTGGCTCGCTCCCAATTTCTGACAAAATATATTTCTTATATACCTATTTGAAATTGTTTACGGCTTTTATCGGATCGGAAGTCGAAAACCAAAATAAGGAGAAGATGAGCGATGTATAAATTTGGTATATGAAATACTCCTTGTTCCATACGTACGTCATCAGATGCAGGACACACTAGGTAATTACATGTGTAGTGGTTTTCAAGATGAAGACAACGCATATAATTTGATGTTATGACCAAGAATTTATATTTATTATGAAGATATATCACTTTGTTTTAAATATGGTTTCAGGCAAGTGTGACGAGAAGTCCAATTTTCGACCACATTTTACAGCAATTGGAACTGTATATCACCGTGTAGAAAACGTCAATCGAGCCGGTCTTATCTGCGCAGACAAACCCCACAAAAAATAATCAACCGTCTTGTTGGAACGATGATCCACATCAACTCCTCGTCCCATTTAAGCGCAGAAAAAAACATTAATCTTGGCTCTATAACTCTATAGTGCTCACTATTCACTGAAGCATTTTGTCCGGCTTCTTTTTGAAAAAATATGTAACGATGATTCAATCTGCTAATTGACCACACCAAACACTGACTTTTTGAGGATTTAACAGAGTCCATTCAACCAAAACTGAGCTTCATCGTCGAACAAAATTTTCTTGTGAAAATCGGAAAGGTTGGTCATCTCGTTTTAGACAAATTCACCGAATGTCCGGCGTCTTGATGGTCGCACGGTTTCAATTCCTGTCCGCAAACCAAAAAATTCCAGGTCGTACAAGTACTAGGATATATTATCGAGGTAAATTCTTTCAAATTTCTACAAAATCACATATGTGCAAGTAAGATACATATATTTAAATGACTGTTAATCATGTTCGGTCGTGGGCCGATGGATTGCGGGCGAGCTATCCAAACACGGCGGCGAAGAACTGATAAGAAACATACACCAGCTTCTTTCTAAAATATGGTCGGACCAAAGCATGTCCAACAATTGGAATTTAAGTATACACTGCCCAATTTACAAAAAGGGAGACCCCACAATCTGCGCCAACTACCGTGGGATAAGTCTCCTAAATATCGCATATAAGGTTCTATCGAGCGTATTGTGTGAAAGATTAAAGCCCACCGTCAACAAACTGATTAGACCTTATCAGTGTGGCTTTAGACCTGGCAAATCAACAACCGACCAGATATTCACCATACCCCAAATCTTGGAAAAGACCCGTGAAAGGAGAATCGACACACACCACCTCTTCGTCGATTTCAAAGCTGCTTTCGACAGCACAAAAAGGAGCTGCCTTTATGCCGCGATGTCTGAGTTTGGTATCCTCTCAAAACTAATACGGCTGTATAAACTAACGTTGAGCAACACCAAAAAGCTCCATCAGGATCGGAAAGGATCTCTCCGATCCGTTCGATACGAAACGAAGTTTCAGACAAGGCGACTCTCTATCGTGCGACTTCTTCAATCTACTGCTGGAGAAAACAATTCGGGCTGCAGAACTTAAATGAGCAGGTACAATCTTTCATAGGAGTGTACAGCTGCTAGTGTACGCCGATGATATTGATATCATTGGCCTCAACACCGGCGCTGTTAGTTCTGCTTTCTGCAGACTGGAGAGGGAAGCAAAGCGAATAGGTTCGGCAATGAACGAGGCCAAAACGAAATATCTCCTGTCATCAAACAAACAGTCGTCGCACTCGCGACTTGGCACTCACGTCACTGTTGACAGTCATAACTTTGAAGTTGTAGATAATTTCGTCTATATTGGAACCTGTATAAACACCACCAACAATGTCAGCCTGGAAATCCAACGCAGGATAACTCTTGCCAACAGATGCTACTTCGGATTGAGTAGGCAATTTAGAAGTTAAGTCCTCTCTCGACGAACAGAAACAAAACTCTATAAGTCACTCATTCCCGTCCTGCTATATGGTGCAGGGGCATGGACGATGACAAGAACTGATGAGTCGGTGTTGCGAGTTTTCGAGAGGAAAGTTCTGCGAAAGATTTATGGTCCTTTGCGCGTTGGCCACGGCGAATATCGCATTCGATGGAACGTTGAGCTGTATGAGATATACGACGACATAGCTCAGCGAATTAAAGGACAGCGGCTACGCTGGCTAGGTCATGTTGTCCGAATGGACGAAAATATTCCAGCTTTGAAAGTATTCGACGCAATACCCGCCGGAGGAAGCAGAGGAAGAGGAAGACCTCCACTCCGTTGGAAGGACCAGGTGGAGAAGGACCTGGCCTCGCTTGGAATAACCAATTTGCGCCACCTAGCAAAAAGAAGAAACAACTGACGCGCTGTTGTTAACTCGGCTATAATCGCGTAAGCGGTGTCTACGCCAGTAAAGAAGAAGTTAAGCTAGTTCACTGAATGTCTGTATGAAACATTGTGATTCCTCGATCGTAAATTTGATTTAATCTCATTTCCTCAACTTCGTTAGTACTGCTCTACAAAATTTAAAACCCTGTAAAACAAGTTCTCTGCACAAACATATATTAAATGTAAGTATGTATGATAAGTTCTACCAGTAAAAGATGAAAAGACGCACATCACATCCATTGTATTTTTCGTCTAGCTTAAACTGTAGTACAGATATACATACATAAGTACGCACGCTCCCGGATGCACATTGCCGACTATGATTTGCATAGATATTCAGACTCCTTTGTGCGTTAACCTTGTCTCGACACTGTTGCAGTCACTTAGCTGCACAGTCACTCTGTCAAACAGACAGACAAAATGACACTGAGTCGCTTTTTTTTCTCACATCGGAGGCTTTTAACCTTAAGTGCAAATAAATTCTTGGAGAACACTATCATTTTCCAAGCCAGTGCAACGGAATTTTTCACTTTTTAAACCAACGCAACTGTTGCACAGAGTATAATAGTTGTGTGTACCCAATGGCTGTATAAAACACCTGAAACTTATTAAGATGAATCTTGGGTCAGATATAACCAACTAAAGTGGTCTACAATTTTTCAATTCCAACTTTTTTTGGTCCCAGTAATAGTGACTTCCTTAAAATATAATTCTCTTGATGTCTGAAAACAGGTAAAGGTTGCTGAGGGCCAGATCCACCATATAATATGTCCAACACGTTTCTTGTATATCTTTAGAGTTCCAGCAACCTCAATCATACATAATTTATTAACATCAAAGCATTTTGTGGAATTTTGGAAATTTTCGTCGATATCAGCATCATCTTAATGTCTACTTAATCACATAAATGGTGATCCATTTTGAGGTTCCCTACTTTTTTAAAGAAAAACCACAGAAACTTCAAATTTAATGGGGAATGTATAATATCATTCAAAAGAACATTCTTTGGCAATTATTATTAAGATTATCTCTTTAAAATTTTGGCCGCGGTTACGTCTCAGATGGTTCATCGGTTGAGTCCAATTTTCGATGACTCGTTCGAGCATTTCGACCGGTAACTGGCGAACGACACGCCCGATGTTTTGCTCCAAGGCCAGAATCGAATGGGGATGGACGCCTTAGACTTTAGACTTTACATATACCCACAGGAAAAATTCTTACCGTATCACACGATCTTGGTGGCCAATGATGCGATGTATGGAATGTGGTACAGTTTCGTTGAAACTAAATGTCGCCGAGATCACGAGCTTCAATTTCAGGCATCAAGAAGTCAACTATCATGGCGCTATAACGGTCGCCAACTCTTAAACCTTCAGGTCTCAAATGCGGCAATTTTACTAGTTTACATACCCATTGAGTCAAAAATGGGCCTGATGTCTGATCAAGATTTGGCTCAAAAACGTCATCTTGACGCTTTTTAAAAGCCCAAAGAGCAAAGCGATGTTGCTCGGAAAGATCCAACGGCTCCAGTACTTGCACAAGCTGTATTTTGTACGCTTTCAATTTAAGATCTCGAAGTGAAATGCATCAAGTCGTTCCATATGTCAGTCCGAGTTGCTGGGAACGGCGCCGTATCGACTCACAAGGTGTACACTCTCAGCTACAGGTGCTATATTTTCTTTACTGCGTGCTGGACGTGGTCTGTTCAAATAATAAGTGCGGGGTGATGGTCCAAATTTGGGTGATGGTATTGTGAATAGTACGCTCAGTAGGCCGTAAGTTGAGCGAAGTGAATTTTCGTAATAAAGTTGTAAACGTTGTTCAAGCGTAAGTCTTTCCTTTCTTTTCAAAAGCCAAAAAATACTGAACAAAAATAACAGCTTGGCACGTGATCTGTCAAAAAAGGCTATTGAAAAAAGTACCTCTACTTGTATCACCCCCAGGCATAGAGGCTGAAATTATTTTTTTCAATTGTCCAACATTTGTAAAATTTACACATGTGTCTTTTGAATGTTAAAACTAACATGCCTTCAAATCTAGTAGTGGCTCCCTCTTGCGAGATGAAACCATCTTACCAGTTAGTTATGGTTTTCTTCTTAAACGATTATAGTTTTGTTCAGCTATCGTGATATAGGGCTATTAGTAGAGTTGAGGCTGGATGTAAATTGTCCGACATCCGTCCGTCTGTCTTCATTTTCCCTGCTAAAAAAAAAAAGAAAAAGACTTACGCCCGTTAAATGGACTAAACACGAAAATCTCTGGTGTATAACTAAGCCTATAAATAAAGATATTAAACTAAAATTTGGCATTTTTACTTTCGTTGGAAAAAATCTTACGACTTGCGAGACTATCACATGTTTGGTTGCTGCCGGTCTTAGCCTTCCCTTACCAGTTAGTTATGGTTTTTCGTTTTTTTTTTTGATATCAATATAATATATTTCTACATATGTTGACGTTGGGGTACAGTGTCACCCACAATTACGCAGAAGTGTCATGTTGAAAGAACAACAGAAAGCGCATACGAGAATTTTTCTCTTGAAATTCAAAAATATTTGCGGGCAAATGTTGCTTTCTAAGTGAATAACTAAACTACATACAAGTATATACATATGTACATTCTTAATTGTGTATGAAGTTATGCGTTTCTATGTATGTGCGTATGTACATGCCTGAGTCAGAGTCAGAGATTGTGTTTTAGGCCATATGATACACAGTAATGTTCTTAACATCAATGCTATTATTTCAATTTTGCGTTGGATGCCGTAAGTGCTGTAAGTGGGGACCGTCGCTCCGGGCGCAACGTCTTTGGGGGCGGCAAAACGATCTTCGCTGTTTTTTTAATATTCAGAAACATAGTGATTGAACAATTGAAGCATAGGGCAAACTGTGAGAGCGACACATTGCGTCGTGGGAGTGACAAAAAACAGTATCTTTATTTTTACTCTTTCGTCGCGAGGTGTCACTCTCACAGTTACCCTATGCTTTGAATGTAACAAATACTTTTATTTCTCCAAATTTTCAAAAATGGTATTTAAAAACTCCAATTCGGGCCAAAATTCCTGCAAATTGTGTCAAAAGTGTACAAGATATAAGGCGAAATGGGTTTTTCCTGTGGCTTTTAATAAGATGTCTAGTAAATTTACTATCAATTTCCTCAAAAACCGTATTGTGAGAATTTTGGAGCTTCAGAATTTGCGTGGCTTCTAGTTCCTAAATTTTATATACTTAATATCGAAGATATTTTGTAAAAATTCACTTTTGTTTGAACCACCTCATGAAACTTGTAGGTAGGTAGATAAAGGGGGGCGGCAGAACATCCTTGGCCCCGGGCCCCCAAAGTTGTAGCTACGCCACTGCATGTTTAATCGATACATTCTCCGCGGTTTATCCTCCAAATTTTTCAACATAGAAAAATTAGTAACTGAAAAATTAAGGAAACAGCGGGAAAAACAGCGATACTCATCGCAGCCATGTACAAATTTCAATTTATAATTGGGATTTTTTGTCTTTGTGTTATTCTATCTCTAATTCATTCACTCAGCGCAAATATCATAAATACCATACGCTACTTCTACTGTTCCGAAATTGAAGAAAAACCAAAAATCTGTGGGCGTCAAAGAAAACGTCAAAACTTCTGCGTGAGAACTTGCGAAGAATACTACAGGGCCTTTGTATATTCCCCTGTTGGATGCAATCGGCGAGATTTGGAGACACGCTTTTTTGGAAAAGTTTTGGATGGATTACAACTGAGTTTGCTGTTTCCAGAAAAAGTATGTGCTTTGAAAACTAAAGAAAATCTTAATGTCTGCTTGGTAGATAGATTCAAAAGTCTTATTGGATAATGACAACAATGAGTGGCATTTGAAGCTCAAAGATGAACTAGATCATTGGCAGTGCCGGTGGAGGCAAAAGCAAAAGTCAAAAGACAATAAGTTACTGACTGACTAAACCTATATCCCATAATTCATGCACACTTCCTGTGACGATTGCGACACTTCGCCGCTTGAAAACGAGGCTGAGGACGCATATGCTTCAAGATAGATTGTTCAGCCTGGATTGCTACATCATGACTTTGAAGTCACGGCAAAAGAAGTTCTCGAAAGATTCTTAAAACTTGACCCACATCATTTTGTTTTGTGAAATTTTCTATTCAATACACGAACCAACTACAGGTCACGTGTCACCCGCACGTCTGCGATTTATAATGAGTTTTTTCAATTTAGTAGGATTTGATATTAGATGGTCGATTTGAAAATGTTCCACCATGATATTAAACTGTATAAAGAATGCTATAATATAATAATCTTCATGTTTGGGGATACACCTAATGGACAACAGATATCAGTCGCAAGTTTGGACTTGCATGAAGCGTTTCAATTTAGATTTCGAATGTGACGTTCTTAGCGAAGAAATTTAATGTTGGCATTCAAGAAAGATACAAAGAATTTTAAAATGCGTAAACAGCACATTTTCTGCGCCTGGAAAAAGCCTTCTGCATTCTTTAGAGCTTAACAAAATGCAGATAGCTCCTTATCGTTGGTTTATCCGTATGCGAAATCAGAACTGGCCCGTCAGTGTTTTAATGCTAAAAGAGTAAGCCAAAACACTGCATTCAAAATTAAAGGAAAACGAAGCTGATTTTTACGCTGGCGATGGATGGCTTCAAAATTTCAAGAAAAGATAGAGCATTCAACTTCTTCATATATTGGACGAAAATTTGTATTCACAACCTCAACTAATTAACCCTTATAACTTAGAAATATATAATACTGACGAGTCCGGTTTATACTGAAAACTTCTGCCAGAAAAAAACTTATATCTCTAGTTTGCAAAAAAGAGTCCCAGGAGTAAAGACGGAGCAGCAGCGAATCACGTTTTTGTGTTACTCAAACTCCACTGGAACTCATAAACTTAAAATCTTAGCAAATGGAAAGGAAAAGAATCCATACTGTCTCTTTGAGTACAAGAACTTAAATCCGCCTGGATGACGTCGGCTGAATGGTTTCGTGAAACAGTCGTTGTGCAGGTCAAGTTTCTTTCAGTGTTTTTAAGGTGAAATCATTTTTAAAGCAGAGAATTTTTCAAATTAAAGGCCTTCTCACCACCAAACCTTACTCCCCTTATTCAACCAATGGAGCAGAATGCTATCAAAATCACGAAACTTCAATAGCAGCTACGAAATCTGATTGGCTCCATTTAATGAAGAAACTAACATTCAAAACTACAATAAATCTTTTAGAAGGTGCTTAGAGTCGTGTTAATGAAGAGACTCTAGCTAATTGCTAAATTATTTTCTATTTTGCGGAAACCGTGATGATCCTGACGCCGTTGGCGGTTTTAAAAGAAATATGGGAAGCCGAACTTCGCTCCTTGATAACAACATAATCGGTCTCCTTCACATTTAAAATCCTGAGGTTAATTTTTGTTCGCAGACATGCTCAAAGACATATTGGTTGTCAAAAAAGTCTTGTGGTATTTTCGCTAGTTGGCGCTGAAAGCGCGTAGTTCTAGTTTTATTCGTCGCATCGGGTCATGCTATACCTATTTGGAAAGCTCATTTCACTCGCTAACATGTGTTTGATTGATTGTCGTTTCTTTTAAGTCGTTCGTGAGTTGTAGCGTCGCAAACATGGAGCAAAATAAAGAGAAAATACGGCATATTTTACAGTACTACTACGATAAAGGCAAAAATGCATCTCAAGCCGCCAATAAAATTTGTGCAGTTTATGGACCCGATACAGTTTCCATTTCCACCGCACAACGATGGTTTCAACGTTTTCGTTCTGGTGTAGAGGTGTTCGAAGATGCGCCACGCTCCGGAAGGCCTGTCGTCGAAAATTGCGATAAAATCGCTCAATTGGTCGAAAGAGACCGGCATAGTAGAAGCCGTAGCATCGGTCAAGAGCTGGGCATGAGTCATCAAAAATTCATTTCAATTTCAATACAAAAAAATAAATCAATACAAATACCGCAAGACTTTTTTGACAACCTATTATAAGTTACTGCGTTCAACCATTCTTGAATGGAACGATGATGCTGAATCAGAGAATGAACTAGTTCAGTTTTTCGATTAAGCTTTCTTCAAATCGTGTAGCCAAGCGAGATGTACATATGTTGAAGCCATTTATCTTCCCATAAGATAATAATTAATTTTCCCGCATTTATTGTCAAATTTTCGCAAAGAATGTCAACATATGAAGCACCTGTCATTCGTCCATTCAAACTGCCTACACCAAATTTTGAGAAAGAGCCCACACCATGAGAGAACCTCCTCTATGCTTCACTGATGCTTATGCGCACTGTGGTTTTTAGCGAGCAGAAGGTTTACATAACACTAGCTTACGTTAAACACCCGTTGTTTCTTACTTTCTGCTGATTCCATAATTTTTCTTAGCATCTTGTAAGTACTTAAACATATATTTGTGTTTGCAGGGTGGTTCATACAGTCTAGAAGTTGCAGAAGTCTTTACCCAAATAACTAATTAACCTCTTTCCATGCACAGCGCCAGAAGATATACGAGTACCAAACCCATTTATGAAGTTTCGTAGCCTAATAATAAACCTGCTGATCGAAAAATGCTTCAAACTTCTACTTGCCGATGGTTTAACATTTCATCTAGTTCTTAAGTATTTTCCCCTCGGTTTTAGAACTTCAAAAAGTGTTATAATATTCGTTAATAAGGTTCAACTCACTTATTATCTGAAGGCTCATGCCCACTCGCTTCGACATACCCGCTCATTTAGGAACTGCTTCATCTGAGGAGGTTTTCATAGACTTAAAGTCGCGCAGTAGACTTGAACTTGCTTTCAATAGAACCCCACGCCAAGCAAGGCAAGCTGCCATGATCAGTAACTCTGTCATTCGCAGAGGACACTAATAAGCCACTTTGGAGTAGCGATTCAACCTAGAACTTTTTTGTCATTTAACAAATTTTTAATAACTCAGACCCTCAAAAGAACATCGTGCGGACCATTCTCTAGGTCATGGTGGCCTTTGCAGAGGCAACCAAAAAATCTATATATTTTTGTTTTTGTTCCATCTTGTACAGTACTTTGACCGGGTCAAATGGTCTACAAGCCACCAATTTTGAAGGGACGGACGCCTCCTACGGCTACAGTGCAGGGAGACAAAGCTTAATTAGTCTAAACGTTGCCGCCACTTTGGGTTTGTGGTTATGCCGCTTAATTAGACAAACTACCGTAAGCAAGTACATAGACACAAACATGGCATTATAGGTACATAATTGCGCATATAAATACCTTGTCTGATGGATAAACAATAGGTGTATATAAGCAAATGTGCGACAAATGAGTGATGGTTAGTCAGCCGACTGATGGACGATGGTGTAGTGACAGACTTGACTTGATGAGCATTTGACTTCTAACCTCGAAGATGGGCGCTGGGCGTTGGGCAAACATAGCACACTTCGTTGTTGCAGTGACAATGACGAAAAATGTCCAGCACTGACCACAACACGTAGGCACGAGAACTGGTGACAAGAAGACAGGTAGATAATTTGTTCGGTAGATGATTCCTCATTAACGTTGCCCAGAGAAGTTAGCATTGCATTAATTATGTTGGATGTAGAATGGTGTTAGCGAGAGAAACCGAAGGCATTCATATCGTAAATTTGAATGTAATTAAGGGAAACGTCAACTGAATTAATATAATGGTGGTTCGAAATAATGCCAAATCACATTTTGTTATTGAAGATCTCAATTTCAGAAAACTTTGTATTATGTCATAATGATGCCAGATTCAGGTCATTGCATAGAAGTTCAGAGGTTGTTGAGAATGTCACTAATTAAAAAAAATTTAAGCAAGAGCAAGAGACTAAGTTAACATGCAAGTAATGTCATAAAGTTAAACCCTTCGTTAACAATTTTTCTTAGGAAGCACCGAAGCTATAATACTCTTCACAAATGCAAAAATTCCATAAAAGAACTTGAAAACTACATATTTCTTCGGAGATCGCTCCATTGCATCATTGTCAAATAAAAAAGTTTTCCATACAAGGACTTAATTCCGATCGTTCAATTTATATGGCAGCAATATGCTTTAGTAGTCCGATATCGGCGGTTCCGACAAATGAGCACCTTCTTTAGTGGAAAAGAATGTGAGCAAAATTTCAGATCGATAGCTGAAAAACTAGTTCCTCGCGTATATACAGACAAACGAACGGATGGACGAACAACAGTCGTTGTATTTTTACGTGAGTACCTGTCAGCGACGGTCTTACCCCACGGTGCTTAAAACCACATAAATCAAAACAATGCGTTGATCAGCGCCCCAAATTATATATGCTTTCCCCAAGTGTTATTTGCTTCCAATTGGTCAGGTGAAGAGTACACTTTTTCCACCTTGGTTGGGTTCGAAGCCGACCTAAAACCTCTGCCGTGCTGTGAAATCAACCGGAGTCTGAATCCACACTGAACTTAATTTTCAGTCCTACCTGCCTTTAGGCTTAAACCACAGCCATCAATAATCTCCCAAAGGGGCAAGCCCAATTATGAGATTGGAGCTCCCCGTGGTAGCAGATTTAAGTCTCTGGTTAGACCTTGCAGCCTTTTCTACTATCAGTTGAGCACCCGTCAAACTCAATAACTGGTGACATTTGTCGATTGGGCTTCAAATGCCTTTTCATTAGAAAGAAATATTACCTCGGTCGAATTCTATCCCCTGGACGTTGGAGGAAGACAGACAAATAGACGGAAATGGCTAAATTGAATCAGCTCGTCGTCATTAATAGCTGATCATTTATATATGTATATATATATATATTATACACATTGAAATTTCTCACGTTTGTTTTCCAGCTAATAGCATTGACAGCTGGCAGCGTTAATCCGGATTAACTGTATTAATTCAGGAGTTAATGAAGATAACTCCGTTGCTAACTGCCATTTAATCCTCAAAATTGTAGAGAGTTAGTTAAAAATTGGCAATTTTAATCTATTGTGAATGAAAAACAAGCCACACTGACAGCTGTTTTTCAAATTTTCAATAATAAAACAAGAAGTTTTAAGTTAATAAAACAAGAAGTTTTAAGTTAATAAAACAAGAAGTTTTAGTTTAGAAGTTATGTTATGAGTTTTAAAAATAACGTGTTAATATGTTTTTGTAATTAAAAAACGTTTTGTAAAAATTGGTCGGCTAACAACCGAAATGTTTATCTTCTACGCCCTCTTCGTTGGAAATACTATAAAAATAACAATTAGCTGTTTACGAGAGTTTCAAACTCGCATGGCTGCCTTCGGTCACCTACTAATTTGGAACTGACTAAGTGCGCAGTTAATCCGAATTAACGCTGCCGTCTGTCAAGGCATGTCATATAAGGCAGTTGCCCATATATGGGGGCGTGGTAAAAACGAGTGTTTAAAATGTATTCTTAAAGTCTGAAGCTGCAACTCAGCACTATATTTCTATTGAACTAATATTTCGAGCCAATGTCAGCCAGGAGTGAATGTAGTATAACAATTGACCAATTAGTTACCGATGAGCCACCGCGAAGCAGACGGCACCATTACAATTTGTTTTCTGTAAACATGTTACGGTTTACGTATAGTTCCAAATCGAAATAATGGGCAATTTCACTGTCCATATTTAATAAGACTGGACAGTGAAAGATTTCTGGGTGTTACAAACTTCGTGGCAAACTTAATATTTTCAGGTCAAAGTACAAAAAGAAACGGTCGAGAGACAAAAAAGTACCTAGTTAAATGAAGAATATCCTAATGTAACGCATTTCTAAATACAGATAAAATTGTGAAAATTATTATGACCGACAAACCGGAATACAAAATTGTATGTCAACCAGTAATTTATATGAGTGATATGAAGAGAACACTATGGAAGCTAATTACTGATCACTACATCAAATTACTAGGTTGGGTCTGACTTAGGTTTCGTGATAAGTTGGGAGAAAATATAGGGCATTAAGGTGTTTTAATCAAAACTTGTTTGTTGTAATTTGGTGCGCATTATTTGTTCATTTTTATATCAGTGGCTTTGAGACTAGTAGTCATAAAGTTTATGGCAAAAATCCTGGTTCATTTTTAATATAAACCATGTATAGTATATACCCATAAAACAGGATAATTTTCTGTGAGAATACTCTGGTCTTCATCACCATATATTTCCTGTAATAAGTTTATAAGAAAAAGGAATGCCGATCAGTGTTTTCCTTCGATAAATTTTAAAGTTCAGAACTGTTCATGAAAATATGCAATGGAGTCTGAAGTTATGATTTTTCAAACGAGTATGTATAACGGAACTTACGCCTATTAAACCAGCTGGCTCAAAGTTTCGTAGGCACTAAACATTTAAGCGATCGTTCTCTGTAAATATACTTGTACATACAAGGTGCGGTCCAAAGTAAACAGGACTTAAAAAATACAGAACAAATGGTTTTTTCGGCAAAACCAATTTATTTTATTCAAAATAGCCTCCTTCTGCTTCAATAGCTTTTTGCACGGTCCAAAAGCATGTCGAACGAGTGTTTTAGCTCGTTGGCCGGTATGACTGCCAGTATGCCGGTGCAAGCCTTTTGAATGGCCTATACGTCTGCATAACGCTTTCCTTTCATGGGCAAATGCATTTTTTTCGAAAAAGAAGAAGTCGCACGGTGCCTTATCAGGTGAATACGCGGTGTGGTTAATGGTTAAAATGTGATTTTTGGTCAAATTATCGTCCTTCGGATGTAGGATTCTGAGCAATTTTTGGTCGTCAACCAATTTGTGCGGAACAGACTGTACACACCTTTCGTAAGCCCAAATATTCAGTCTAAATGCGATAAATCGATGTTTTGGAGATTTTTAATTCCATTTCCATGAATTTCAATGATGATTACAACTGATTTTTGATGAATTCACGCACAGTTTAGATGGAATTTCCGGTGATCATGGATTTTTATTGGCCCACATGTTGATCGTCATTTATGTCCTCACGACCACTTTGAAAACGTTGGAAGCACTCGTGCACTCTGCTACGCGATAGGCAATCATCGCCATAAACTTTTTTCATCAATTGAAGCGTTTCGGTAAAAGTTTTACCAATTTTAAAACAAAATTTAATGTTGGCTCTTTATTCGAAGCTCATTTTCGCACCGATAACGCAAACATACTGTCATTTAAAACGCAATAACTTCACTTCCATTCGATGAAATGTCATGAAATTTTCACTAGACAATCGATAAAGAAAGCAGATTCGACATATAGATGGAGCCACCAGGGGACGCTAGCCCCGTTTACTTTGGAACACACCATGTATATATGTATATGTGTATACACGATGACTCACAACCATTCGCTGATAGGAATCCAATGGAATTTTATTCAAGTGCCAAAGTTAGACCTAATCTTTAAAATAAACGTTTATTAATGCAAAGCGGGACAAGTGGGTTGTGAAATACGACATTTTAACGTAAGCCCCTATCTTGAATTCAAAAACATCGACTTATTTTTTGAAATTTAGCACCCGCCTTTATCTCACCAAGAAGCTGCTAATTTGACGGAACGGACAATGTTGGACCACTGTAGCATATAGCTATCATACAAACTGAATGATCGGAATAAAATGTTTGTTTCAAAAGTTTTAGCATGTATTAGTACCTATAGCAATAGTACAATCTCCGAAAAAATTATTCAGATACTATACATAGCTGCCACAAAAACTTAACGATCCGAATCAAGTGTTTATTTGGAAAACTTTACTTTATTTGAGGAGAAATCGCCACCAAGTTTTGTTTAAGTTATTATCCAAAATAAAATCTCCGAAGAAATTGTTCAGATTAGAGGACTATGTCATATGGCTGTGATACAAACTGACCGATCGAACTTAACAAAAAAACAATCTTTGCCTCGAAAGTGCAGGACCGAGTTGGGGCGGTGATACAATGTTCAAAGTTAGACATAAGGCAGACTTTTAAGTTGCCGGACCACTGCAGTATATTGCAAGGAGAGGCCTTTGCAATTAGGTGGGCCACGAAAGCAACTACAGCGTTACCATTTATGTAGACAGGAATGATATATCTGTGTGCAAAACTGCAAAAGTCATATGTAAAACGGTAGATTGGAAATATAAAATGTTTCTACTGGCAATCAATAGAAGGGACTGTAAGAACATGATTGGAAGCCCACCGTCAATAGTCTAATGGCAGTACACGCCAGCAGAATGAGCTTGACAAATCGAGAAAACTGCAGGAGATGTCAAGAACAAGGCGCTCTTGTTGCGGATTGGCATAAAAGAATTTGGAGGGCCCTCGGTATGAGACACTGGAATAGATATCGTTACTGAAGGATGACTACTCTCCTTGGACTTCGTAACGGGACTCTAACGGACGTCGCGAATTACCAAAACTAGTCTATGGATGACTCATTAGACTATCAGACTAATTTAACCTAACCTATTCTCAAGATATGACCCAAGCGGCTTTTTCTTATCCACAGACCTCAACAAGACACTGGCAAAAGATGAATCGGAAATATTAGCTGGTATTTGAGCTGTTTTTTTTTGATGCAAGTCAAAGAACAAACTTAGATCTACCATATTATAATGATAAGTTAGCAGAATTTTGTTCGAAAGTTAATAAAAATATCGTTTAATTAGATACAAATTAATTATTAAATAATCTGTGAACAAATAATTTTTCCGTTCCTAGAAAAAAAATTTCCATCGATAAATTATCCATTAGCAATATGCCAACGTATATAATTTTCACATCGAATCTGGCGAATTGATCTAAAATTACTCGTACTGGAACTAACGCTTTCAACTAATTGCTTTCGAACACTTTCCGCAATTAAAATTTCAAATTTTCACCATTCATTAAAATAACTACTCATTAGATAAGATTTATCTATCGTCGACTTTTAATTAGCACTAATATGTATGAGTATTGTTATATTGTATACATACATACATATATCATCATAGAAATACTCGCATACGGTGCATAAGTCATGTATGTATGTATTTAGTAGGCAAGTCTGTACAGGGGTAATATTTAATAGATTATATGTACACAATTTATTGCGGCGTACATTGTTACCGTTGGGAAAATATTGCCGATTAAAACTAGAAATATATTGTTCAGTAAAACGCACTTTAGTTAATTTGTATCGGCTAACAACTGTGAACGCCGCAAGCGAATCGATGGATAGGGCCGCTTGCCGGTTCGAACTACTATTAATTTATTTTTGCCTTCAAACAAAGGGTGATTCATTTCGAGGTTCCCTACTTTTTTAAGGAAATATCGCAGAAACTTCAAATTTAATAGACAATGTGTATTATCATTGGAAAGAAGATTCCTTGGCATCCTTGAAGATTATCTCTTTCAAATGTTGGCCGCATTTCGACTCTTGACTGACAAATGACACGTGTGATGTCTTGCTCCAAGTCTGAATCGAATCAACATTTGCCTCGAAAACGTCAGTATTCTTGGAGCTTTTCAAGAGACCATAGACCGCAGCGCTGACACTTGGAAGGATCGAGCGGCTTTAGTTCTTGCGCACGGTGTGTTTTGTAAGCTTTCAATTTAAGATCTCGTCCCATATGTCAGTCTCAGTTGCTACGAACCTTGCCGAATCGACTATCCACGGTCTTCGTGTACACTCTGAGGTACGGTTCCTCACTCCGTGCTGGACGTGGTCGGTTCATTCGATTATTATCCAATAATGAATGATAGGTCTCAAGATGGGTAATGTTGCGAATAGTGAAAAAATATATTACAACTTGACACGTCTCATGCGTGATTTGTCAAAAAGAGCTATTGAAAAAAGTACACCTACGTGGATCACCCGTTATGCTCTAGAGCCTAGCCATCCTGTTCTAATATTCAAGGCCGTTCTAACACACATTAAAAATAAGGCAATCGTCTAACATTTTCTAGGACTCGACATTTTAAACAGTAAAATTATAGAAACCATGCCAAAACACTATAAGGTTGTGATTGATTGATTAATATGAGGAATGCACCGCGACCTTTGGTCTATTGTGCCCTCTCCTAACTTACATAGACTCACCTAGCCCCAGCGCATTGATGAAGTTCAATAGACTTCTGGGCGCTAGTGAGGCTATGCGATCCCTATCCGGAAACATCGATCCGAGGGCCTTAGTCCTGCGTCTACAGACTGCTGTGCAGTCGATCTACGGGTGCTCCGGGGTTTCAGGCTCCAAGTCGCAGAACCGGCAGATAACGCAAGATGATAGACCCATGTTGTACAGATGCCTATTCAACTTGCAGGGGCCGGTATACCATGCGACCAGTAGCCTGAGTTTTTTCCTGGGGGGGTTTATTATAACCTTGAACCTGCTCAGATTGTATCTTCCATTAGCAACTTGGGATGTCTCATACCACGCGTTTGCCGCCAATGCTCCTCTCTGCCCACTCCTTCTTCCCTGCGAAGTAGCTCCTTTATGGTATGTGGACCTACCCCAATAAAGGGTTCTGGTCCCACCATCTTGGTAGAGGCTGCGGAGCGGGCTAGCTCGTCGGTCAGTTCATTACCGGCTATACCTCTGTGACCAGGCACCCAGATTAGGTGTACCTGGTTACGTTCTGCAAGGCTGTTCAGCCTTTCCCTGCACTCCTGCACTAATAATGATTTGATTTCGTAAGAGGAGATCGCTTTTAGCGACGCTTGACTATCGCTGAGAATGGCTATTCTCTCATTGCGATAGTTGCGATGGAGGTTTATTTCTATCACCGACTTATGGCAAAAGCTTTTGCCTGGAAAATGCTTGGGAACTCTCCCATGGGTATGGTGAGCTTAATGCGTGGGCCCGCGAACCCCGCACAGATTCCCTCCGGCATTTTCGAGCCGTCGATGTACCACCTTAGCGTACTATTCCTCAGCATCAGTTCGAGATTGGAATCATTCCACTCGTCTTTGCTGCCGAGGGTGACCTTAAACTTCTTCTTGAAGTTAACTGTTTTGGTAGTGCTGTCCCTCGGGAGGAGGGCTGATGGTACATCGCCACTTATCTTTTCCATCCTCTGGGATGAGATTATCCTACCTTTGCCCCACCCCTCTGCCGTTATTTGCAGAATTGTGTGCTTGGCTACCTGACCAATAACCAAATGAAGCGGATTAAGCTCCGCCAGAACCTCCAGTGCTGCCGTTGGACAGGTGCACATTGCGCCCGTCATGCAGACACAGGCTAGCCGCTGCAGCTTTGATAGCTTGGTCTTAACCGAAGTCTGCGACGCTATTGAGGCCCAGGCCACCGCCCCGTATGTGATTATTGGTCGCACTATCATGGTGTACAACCACCTGAGGATCCTAGGCTTACAGCCCCAGGACTTGCCCGCCAGCCGGGTGCACACCATTAAAGCTTTTGTTGCCTTGACCAGGGTAAGGTTTACTTGCTGCTTCCACCGCAAAGTAGAATCTAGCATCAAACTTAGGTATTTGACACTGCTGGTCATTCCTATCTCTCTGCCCCCAAGTGTGAGGTTGTAACTAACACATTATTAGAGATTTACAATTATTAAATGCTAGTACTAGCATTACTTAACTAGTTACTTAAGCTAGCTTTTACGGCTAAAGTAATTTATAGATAATAAAATTAAAATATAATTAAAAATACTTTGCAATATTTTTGGAGGATTGTAATTTAAGGCGAGAGGGTGTACAGTTATTCGAATATGTGTTGACCAACTTCCCGACGAGAATAGAATAATGCATTTTTAGTAAGTCATTCTTATAAGTGACACACTCTTGAACATTTTTTCGGTTACATGTTTTTTTCCAATCTTCAAATCACATTTCCTTCGTTTTTTAAAACTATTCACAGGTTGCTCCCATCTTTATAGATTTATCAACGCTCAACAAAAATTTCAAAGATATTTTTGAGTAAATATCACAAAACAATTAGGTGGGGAGAAAGGATCGGCTGAGCTGGTTTTATTTGCGAGGCGTTAAATCCCTGTAGGAAAGAGGAGGTACTCATCCTTGGTGTAAACCTGTCATAGATGTCCAATGTTGAGCAGAGGGCGAGGAAGACACTGGTTGCCCAAAACTGCTGTAAGTCTGTGGAGTCTCTCAATAAAAGTTGTGATTTGGCTTTACGAAAAACCAATACCGTTCTACGCTGTATTCGTCTGGTCGTGGTCTGACGAATGTTAGTCTATTTACCTAACCTTGCACTTTCACTTCACGCTTAATTGTATACTTTAGCTTACCGTGAAAGTTTTTGAATCATTTCTTGGAATATTCAAATATATTTATTCCAGCTATTTTACTGAAGTGAAACTCTTCTCTTTTTTTCATTGGGGTAGGCTTTTTACGTGGCGGGTCCCAAACCCAGCGCACAACCCTATTCAGGGGATGTTTCGCCTTCTCACTTTAGCTCACCTTCGAACGGATGTTCTTAGGCTACCCAGAGGATACTTGGTCAAAGACCGGAAGTCGTGAGCTGCTTGAGTCATATGTAAAAGAATCGTTTCTGGCCACTCCCAAGTGAATGGCGATCAGAGAACTTTCCTCACTTGCTTGAACTTCTACACATGACCCCATCCTCTTCTCTTACTGATGTTTTACTTTACTTTCGTTTATCTTTTAACACTGATGTTATGTATAACATCACAAGTCCCGAGACTCGATTCATATCTGAACATTTAATTAAGACCAAGCATTCTTTAACTAATCACAAGCATAGGATCAGTGAGATCAAAAGCAATATTTCTGACCGGCAATAGGATACCCACTTCTCTGAAGAATGTTTCGAAAATACTCGAGTATTTCTTGTAATTCATTAATTAAGTTGTTTTAGATTCAACCTAAATTTCGAAAGTGAGAAAGAAAGATAAAGAGAGAGAGAGAAAATAAAACTATTATCCGGCACTGAAATGGAATGGAATAGAGATCGAACTTTCGGATTTGCAATTGTTCAAACATCACTGGGGAGGTGCGGTTGGACTACACAATGTCTTACCTCAGAGCAAATAAGATAAGATTCATTACTGAGGAATGCACCTAGGAATATTGTGCCCCAGAGCAAATACCTAAATAGGTTCCGAACCGTTGTCTTAACCATATGTTATGTGATAAAACTACCCTAGAACAATAATAGATATTGAGGTATTAACAAATACTTCTCAGAAAGCCCTAAAGATTTAGACCGTAGACCACAAAATTCCAACATAACTCATTTTAACTAGATTCTAAGTGAAACCGGCATTCTAAACAACTAAGCTATCGCAATAGACACTAATGGTAATTAATTTAACAAACTTAATGACCACGGTTACGCACCACGTTTACTCTAAGGGATAATCCCCATTCTCGGAAATGCCGTCCACTGCACACCGAAGCGCAAGAAGACACGAGTGAGCCGATCCGCCACGGCGTGCAACAATTGGATCTGTGGCCAACCACTTCATGGACGACTTTACGGCAGTATCTTGGTTAACAGGCTTACAAAATCCAACTCGTGCAAGAAGTGAAGCCGAACGACCATCAAGCCCGTCAATCTGCAATGAATGGTCCCGAAATTTTGTTCATCGATGAAGCTTACCTTTGGTTGAATGGGTACGTTAATGCACAAAATTGCCGCATTTGGACTAATGATAATACACATGTCATTGTTGAGACACATTTGTTTGGTGTGCTCTATGGGCAGTGGGAATCATTGGTTCGCATTTCAACAAAAATAAAGCCGGCCATAATATTATAGTCTCTGGAGAAGCCATGAATAATGACTAATTCGTGCCTGAATTTTAGGATGTTGATGTCGATGACCTTTGGTTACAACAAGACGGATCTTCATGTCATA
The DNA here is from genome assembly GCF_016617805.1 of Bactrocera tryoni. Taxonomy (NCBI): domain Eukaryota; kingdom Metazoa; phylum Arthropoda; class Insecta; order Diptera; family Tephritidae; genus Bactrocera; species Bactrocera tryoni. The sequence continues at coordinate 47,255,519 of NC_052503.1, forward strand.
CAAGCAGATCGTCGAATAGACAAGCATGGGTTTCCTAATGTTTTTCACGCTTTCCGGTGTTAGCTGTACACCATTGTTGGCAATCTCATTCCATTTCATTGCCCTCGATGCCTTTGAGGCCTGGCATCCAGTAGAAGTTAAGTTGCTTTCTTCTGTCAACACTTTCTACTGCTGCCTTGATTCCCAAGACATTTCTGGCCGATATGCGGTACGAGGTTACTGCCTTGATTGCTTCTTGACAGTTTACGTAGATGTTGACTCTGTAATTGCTTGCAGGTGCATTAGAGGCCAGCCCGGCGGCTTTCACAATACCAAAGACCTCAGCTTGTAATATCTTGCTGTGATCCGGCAACTTAAAAGGCTGCCTTATGGGGGTATTCTAGTCTAGAATTTTGAAAAAAATCGATTTTTTTTTTTGCATATTCTTAAAGACTGGACCTTTGAGAATATATTCCCCCATGGAATTTTTAAAATTCCTATTATTTACCGACTTATGGCTATTTTAGTGATGCAGCGTGCAAACCGGCTGCAGTTAGACTCAAATCTTTAATCGCGTTTTTCTCGAAACAACTATTTTAAACACTTCTGGCATGATTTCTCAAGTTCTAATGAACCGATTAGCTTGAAATTTGGTGTGAACATTCTTCATATATCTCTCTATGGTTGGAACTAGGATTATTAAAAACTTTTGATTTTTACTATTTTTAAAAAATTTTGATCTTTGCCAAAAAACGGGCAAAAAATTCAAACAGTCGCCATTTACTGGAAATTTTTTTTTTATCCTAGTTCAGACTATAGCGGCATTTGTACTGATTAAAAAATTTTTTTTTTTCAGATCACCCAAAGTGTTGGAATCGTGTCAGGAAGTGCGCACCCTTATTTTCAACCCCCGCCACGCCACCACGCCGCAATTAATCAAATTATCACAAAAAATTTTTTTTTGTATTCTTAAAATATCAATAAATATATAAATATATAAAAAATTGGATGGTAAGAATGTTCTCAGTTTTTTTTATTGGACTTTAAAAAATGCCGTTAAATAGCATTTCTAGACTAGAATACCCCCTTATGCCTAACTCTGAACAGTATATCCCCGAACCAACTTCTTCGTTCATTTTCGAGTCATTCGTATAAATGTTTAGAGTGTTGCGCGTAGCAAACATACCTTTACGACAACCATCTTTTCCTATGTTTACTTTGAACCTTCTTCCTCAGTTGAAATCTGAGATTCTGTAGTAAAGCTCCCGTTATGCATAATAAATAATTTTCCACACCTGTTAAAAAGATGCGGATGTCATCCATTTACTTTTGCTTACGAAAGAACACGGTTTCATTAAATCGCAAATATTACATACATACTTCGTGAAGTATGGAAATTATATTATCTAATATAGTTCAATTGTATAATTACACAAATTACAACAATTTCCCTAAGTCTTTTTTTACAACGAGATAATTACAATTATGAATATTTTCCGTTGGTGTGCGAACAACGGTGATCATCTGTTCAACCGATTCACGCTTTACGTGTTTGTTAGTTTTAAATAATTTGTTCAACTGTATTGTTACCGTTTTTAATGACACACCAACAAAAACATCGACAAGGAATTAAATGAAACCATAGAAAACAAGTGATGAGAATTAATAATGGAATGCGACAATTAGGTAGATTATTGAAATAAAATAAAACAAAAACAATTTTTCATAATTTTTAGAGTTTTTTATTTGAAAAGTTCTTTCAAGAGTTTCAAAATGGAGCATATTTTAAAGATCCACCATTATACAGGCAATTGAACATTTTTCCAGATTTTTTATGTTTTATTCTGCCACTCGTAACAACTACTAATCGGAATCAGAGTAGGAAATTCGATATCATTTTGATGAAACGGATCCATTATCTAATTTGGATGACTACAAACATTTCGATTCAACTTGAATGGAATAATTTTAGATTGGGTTGCTCAGTTTGCCTTGTAGGTAGGACTTCCTATAGAGGTTCGATCTAGACAGTCGGAGATTGTAGCGTTGTCTTGGATAATAATCCTTGCCGAAGTTCATGAAGATATCGTGTTATAGCAGCTTACTATATGCTGAAGTTTTCCGATATTGACGGTTCCGACAAATGTGCAGCATCTTGAACCATTTGTAAAATTATACTGTAGAACAAAGGTATGATAATTATTGGTATCCTTATCTCTAGAGAGTAAAGAAATTGATTTTCTATTTTTTAAAAGCTCCAGAATGACATTAAATACTTTACGAGGTGTGTTCAAAAAGAATCGCGAATTTTGAATTTTCGCGGGTTACGTATATTCGGATTTCGAATTTTTTGAGGCGTTATGTTGGTACTCATGTCTCTCACTTATGCCGACAAGCTCGGCCATTTTGAATGTTCATTTAATTGTTGACAGCTGTTTTGCTTGAACGTGTTTTGGATCGTCTTCGATTTTTACCTATTTAAAAACAAGAAAAAACGTTAACTTCGGCGGCACCAAAGCTAATATACCCTTCACAGGTGCATTTCTTTTTTAGTAATTATGTGTTCAGTTTGTATGGAAGCTATATGCTATAGTAATCCGATCTGAAATTTTCGGAGATTTGACGAGGTAAAGACGGCATCGAAGGAGGAGCTGAAGAAGATAAAAAAAAATGATTTTTTGAAGTGCTTCGAAGATTGGAAAAACCGTTGGCACAAGTGTATAATTTCTCATGGGGATTACTTTGAAGGGAACAAAATAGATATTCATGAATAAATAAATAATTTTTGAAAAAACACAAAATTGGCGATACTTTTTGAACACACCTCGTACTTTGTACAAATATTGTAAAAATATATACAGTTGAATTTTCATAACTCGAAGTTTTTGTTTGTGGATTATGGTTCGTCCCACGGTTGAAACAATCTTGTATAATCTTACTTTAAAAATTAAAAAAAAATATTCAGTAGTCAAGTCCTAATAAATGTCTTTGAAACTTTGCTTGATAATTCACCAAACTTTATTACCCTTCTTCTAAAGGTTTTAAGCGGCCGTCAAATCGATTTAATGAGAAGCTTTTTTATTGCAGAAAATCATTTTGATGTTTGGAGTTGACGCTGTAACATTTCCGTATACCTATTGCGTATATTTTTAAATACTTTTGCAGGTCATAGTTCTGAAAATAAGATACCAAGTTTTGAAAAGAAAGTTTCAAATATTTTTTGAATTACTGTCTTCTAAAATTTAATCACTCAGTTCAATTACCTACATTAGTTTATCTTTGAGAGCTTTTTTTCAAAACAGTTTTTATCGAATTTGCTGCAGCTATGACTTGGAGATATGTTTTGTACTCGTATATACATAGCTACTGCATAACAACTCTCACCAGTTTTTTTAATTTGATCTAAAATCGTCTTTTTCAGGTTGTAGCACTAAGTGACTTACAAGTACATACCAATAAAAACACTCACTAGGGGCGAAAAATAGTAAGACTTTGTTCGTAATTTTAAAATTCTTTATTTATTCTTCAAAATCTATGTCGTCCGCCTCAAAGTAATCACCCTTGGCCGCAATACACTTTGCCAACGTTTTCTCCAATCCTCGAAACAGTTGTTAAAGTCAATTTCCGGATTAAACTTCAATGCGCGTAGCGATACACGTATAAGATCTTCAACGCGGTTTACCCGGAGCGGTGAATAGCCAGAAGTCACACGGAGCTAACTCAGGTAAATACGATGGTTGCGGAGCGATACTGGTTTAAAATTTGACGAAAAACTCATGAATAATCAAAGTAGTATGCGACTATGCAAACTTCCCACAAACGACACATAACACTCAAAAAGTATTCCTTGTTGAAAGTTTGGCCGGTCGGAAGTAAATCGGAGTGCACCACACCTTGATAATCAAAACTGTCATCATAACATTGATTTTTGACCTGGGTGGGTTTTCGGCTTCAGCTCAACTTTGCCATGATATTCGGTTCAGTGATTTGTCTGTTTCCGGCTCGTAAGCATAGAACCAAAATTCATCGGCAGTAATAATACGTTTCTTTGTTTCACAAAACGTTAACTCGACGCTGTATTTCGAAAAGTTTTAGTAATTTTGGAACCAATCGTGCTTTCACTTTTCTTAGGCCCAAATAATTTCAAAATGATTTTTACTGATGTTTCCGATATTCCATTGATGCCAGTAAGATCCATGACTGTTAATCATCGATTCTCAAGAACCAATTCCATTATTTTATTGTCGTGTTGATCATCAGTTGACGTTGATGGCCAACCTGAACGTGGTTCGTCGTCAACGCGTTCTCTTTCAAAGCGACATCCTTTGAATAATTTGTACGAATCAAAAATATTGGCTCGCAACAAACAATTATCACCGAAGGCCTTTTCCAACATTCTGAACTTTTCGGCACTAGAAATTTTAAATATAATGAAACTTCTTTGTTGAATAATTTCACTCATCGTAAAAAGCGCCGAATCACTTTACGCACTTCAAAAAGACAAGCGTATACTAAACACTAATGATTATTTTGATGTGACATTTAGTACAGTTGTCACCTGTTGTCATACCAACCTAGAAAAAAATATTACGAAATATATAAAACTACGTACGTAATCTAGTTTACGTTGAGAATTCCGGAAGACCGAAATGCACATAAAAACGACTTTATGCAAGCAATATATGTATATACATTTGAACAGATATACTGTATAAACAATATGTACGTACATATATAGGATATAATATTCGCACACACGCCAAAAGTAATTGATAAATAGAGACAAGTGTTTATTCAATCAATATACATTTGGAGACCGAAATGATAAATTTAGCGCGTGTGCTTTTAATAGATCCGTAGTGATCTAAAATCAGTTGCACAGTGTTCATCTTAGCTTATGTATCTAAATGAAAATATTTCTTGAGTAAAATGCGAAAAACGGAAGCACATTTTTTATTGGAAATCGCCAGAATATTTTTAGAGTTGTAGCTCTAAAATATACAATAATAATAACATCCTGAGATGCTGAATTTTCCACATAAAAACGAGATATATGTTGTCTTAAAATTGTATTTTAGCATGCCCAACGATTGGAATTCAAGTATGCTATGCCCAATCCATAAAAAAGGTGACCCCACAATCTGCGCCAACTACCGTGGGATTAGCCTCCTCATCATCGCATATAAGGTTCTATAGAGCGTATTGTGTGAAAGATTAAAGCCCACCGTCAACAAACTGATTGGACCTTATCAGTGTGGCTTTAGACCTGGCAAATCAACAACCGACCAGATATTCACCATACCCCAAATCTTGGAAAAGACCCGTGAAAGGAGAATCGACACACACCACCTCTTCGTCGATTTCAAAGCTGCTTTCGACAGCACGAAAAGGAGCTGCCTTTATGCCGTGATGTCTGAATTTGGAAAACTAATAAGGCTGTGTAAACTGACGTTGAGTAACACCAAAAGCTCCGTCAGGATCGAATCAAACGAGGTTTCAGACAAGGCGACTCCCTATCGTGCGACTTCTTCAACCTGCTTCTTTAGAAAATAGTTCGCGCTGCAGAACTAAATAGAGAAGGTACCATCTTCTATAAGAGTGTACAGCTGCTGGCGTATGCCGATGATATTGACACAAGGAAGCACAGAAAATGGGTCTGGCAGTGAACGAGGGCAAGACGAAATATCTCCTGTCATCAAACAAACAGTCGTCGCATTCGCGACTTGGCTCTCAAGTCACTGTTGACAGTCATAACTTTGAAATTGTAGATAATTTCGTCTATTTAGGAACCAGTATTAACACCACCAATAATGTCAGCCTGGAAATCCAACTCAGGATTGCTCTTGCCAACAGGTGCTACTTCGGACGGAGTAGGCAATTGAAAAGTAAAGTCCTCTCTCGACGAACAAAAGCTAAACTCTATAAGTCGGTCATAATTCCCGTCCTGCTATATGGTGCAGAGTCTTGGGCGATGACAGCAACCGATGAGTCGACGTTACGAGTTTTCGAGAGAAAAATTCTGCGAAAGATTTATGGTCCTTTGCGCATTGGCCACGCCGAATATCGCATTCGATGGAACGATGAGCTGTACGAGATATACGACGACATTGACATAGTTCAGCGAATTAAAAGACAGCGGCTACGCTGGCTAGGTCATGTTGTCCGGATGGGTGAAAACACTCCAACTCTGAAAGTATTCGAGGCAGTACCCGCCGGGGGAAGCAGAGGAAGAGGAAGACCTCCACTCCGTTGGAAGGACCAAGTGGAGAAGGACCTTACTTCGCTTGGAATATCCAATTGGCGCCACGTACCGAAAAGAAGAAACGACTGGCGCGCTGTTGTTAACTCGGCTATAATCGCGTAAACGGTGTCTACGCCGATTAAGAAGAAAAAGAAGACTGTCTTTCATTGGCAGGGAGGAATATCAAAAGCCTGAACCTCATGTGAGTGCGAAACCTTAATCTGTACCAAACCCCCTACCATATGGCACCGTTCCACCCGGTATCACCGTCAAGTATCACGTGCGGAGGATGATTTAGCAATACTTATACGCTCCTAATGATATTAAGATATTAATATAAGCAGCATTTACTTGACACCACCTCTGTTGGTCTCTGAATCCGCCCCGTTCAATGCCCGAAAAGAATGTTCGATTAAAATGTTGGATTCGTTCCTACATTACTATTATTATTCAAGAAATCGTTTAAAAGACGTGGTCTCTATTGTCAACAGAATCTGTTAAAGGCTGCTCCGTTTGCACCGTCTTTTCTTCGTTAGATCTTGTCTGTACTATTACCCTCACAAAAGAAATAATATTCTAATTTCAACAAATTTGAAAAACTGCATAAGACTTTTTTTTAAGAAATTTTTCGATCTGCATCGCAGGATTCCGAAGAACTTGTCGGAACTGAACTTCGAACTTCAAGAATTTTTTCCCCACAGACAAACCGTCTTAATCCGCAAACTTCATCAATTGAAGCTTACTTCAGAGTCGCAATACATACTTATTTCCTGCATCGACGCTTTTGGACGGTGTTTAACAGAAATATTTATCGAAAATGAATTTGTACTTTCAAGCTTTCAACTGTTGCTTCCAGGATTCGCTGAAGTAAGTAAATCGGATGAGTTATTCAAGGGGTTACATGGGTAAAAAACAGCAATTTTCAACAATTTTTTCTCATATAAAAATTAAATATTTTATTAGAATTTTTTATTGTTACAAACATACACTATTAACAAAGAACTTCTGAAATTTTTGGAAAAAATTATTTGATACCCGGCCATTGCGGTGCCATTTCGAGGACTCCTCGGAAAAAACATGCGCCCGCGTTGCCAGGATAACTTCTTACAGGATCATCTAAACAGAAAAAATGGGTGTTTTAGTTAAAACCGTAACTTAAAACTTGGACGAAGGAAAAAAACACCGAAAATTGGATTTTTGGCAGACATTTTTGCAAAAAAATGAAAATTTCACAACATTTTTTCTTTCAAATAGTTGTAATCGAAAAGAAAATTAAAAATTGGGATAAAGTTTCATGAAGATCGGTTGAGTAGTTCTCGAGAAATTTTGCCAATCGACTTCAAAAACGTGTTTAAAGACGGCGAACTTAGCCTCGAGCGCAGTAGTTCTGTAGACTGTGTCTAGGAAACTATTGCTCGAATCAATTTGAAAATTTGGGAGAACAATCTGAGGTGTTGTAGAATTTAATATGTGATTAAAAAAATTAGATTTTTTGAAACTCATAAACCCGTGTAACCCCTCAAGTTAGCACCATACTTCGAAGTTAAGATGCCATGGTTCGCGGTGAAAGCAGAAACAGGCTGTGGCGTGCAAAAATATCGCCTGTCAACTGTTTACCTGAAGTTTTTAAACTGTTGGAGTATTGTGGCTGAACTTATTTTCACACTATGAAACTACTTCTTGTCGTTTTGGCTACACTTTCAGTACCAACAGCTAGCGTGGACAAATTTTTTCTACGCTGAAGAAAATAAAAACTCTACCCCCCAATTGTAATGGGTCATGATAGGCTTAGCGCACGGATGAAGTCCTCAAAATTGTATCGCTGAAAATAGAGGAGACTGGTTCCTTGAAGAGAAGAAACTTATTCTTCATTATCATCATAGTATTCTTCCTTACTATCGAAAATCATTTTCTCTTAAGATATTTTCTTAGAGACTAAGGCGATGTGCTGTGCATACTATTTATTATAACAATGGTTATTTTATATGAAGAGATATATTTTAAATATTATGAAGCATCTTTTTGAAAAACAAAGTAGTAGAGGCTCTCAATCATATACATATGTAAATTTTTAACGTTCATCGAATATCGAATTCAGCTTAAAAAGGAATATTAATTTTCTCTCATTCGTTTGGCTACTCTGTTCTGGCACTCTTCAATATCATAAACTAGAACTTTTCGAGCAGCTTCGGAGTACTCTGAAAGTACATACATATGTACATAGATTTGTATATATCATCAACAGTTTTTTCTAATGTTTTGAGTGTCTTGCCTCAAAAATCGATCAGTGAATAAATTTTAACTTTAGACGTAATATCCGCTAATACAATACATATGCATGCAATGAAAATTATTTACCTTCCCACTCTCTGGGACAATCTAAGTGAAACAATTGCTTCGTAAAAATCGAAGAACCATTTTGCCCAATTCTAAATAAATTAATTGAACTGGCAAATGGCGCACCAGAATTTCTTCCGATCTGTCATTCTGTCCATATTTAAATTTGGTATTCTAACTGTCTGCTTTTTAGGCTAATTTGAGAACAATTAAACGGTAAATAATAAATTGACTTTTATTGAAACAAGTTTTGTCTTTTGAACGAATTCATTAATTGTGAATGGTTTGAATGACTTCGACTATCGCACGCGTGCCTTTCCATTTTGCCGCTTAACCCGTAAAGCGCCACTTGTGGCTTGCTTTTCCCATGAATCCCAAGCGTCACATAAAAACCGTATAAATAGTGTATATTTAACTGTAGTAATTCCATTTAAGACGCCCAAAAGGCATAGGGGCGCGCTGTTGCTGCGAGTATAATTAATTTCGTGCAGCATTGTCTGGTCGCTTGCCACATGTGTTGCAACACCAACGCCGAACTTATGTGCACGTATAATTATGTACACATTTACTTACTATATGTGAGTGTACTATGCTAAACAATAATGGCATTGGCACATACCCTCTAGGAAATTATTCATTAAAGTAGCTTTTAACTAGTTTTCTTAACTTTGTCGATTAGTGACAAGATCGAACATAGCCTCGTTGGGTTAGAGAGATGGCAAGAGAGCTCGACATCTCTTGCGAGTCTCTCCAAATGATTTTGGTGAATATTTTGGGTATGAAACGCATTCTTGCTCGACTCATCTCCATAAAGCTGATTTTTTTTTAAAGAATATCGTAAAAAGATCCCTTTGGCCCCGCGAGTTCCGATCCCACATTCATGGAGAGCTTTATAACTACCGATGAAACATGGGCCTATGAGTTTGACATGTCAACAACTCAACAATCATCGAAATGCAGGGAAAAAACGAGACGAAACCAAAAAAACCACCCCAAAGCCACTTAAACATTACGCCAAAAACGATCAATCACTGTATTCACCAGATTTGGCTCTGTGTGATTTTTTCTTGCTCCCCAAACTGAAATTGCCGCTCCGTGGAAACCGTTTTCAGTCGATCGCAGAAAGAGCTAAAGGCCAACCCAAAAAGTGCTTATAAAATGTGCTGGAAACACTGGAAGAATCGTTGGCATAGGTGAATTACATCTGGTGTGGATTACTTTTGAATATTTTTATTAACAATATCCGGGTACTTTTTTGTCAGAATGCTTAACGAGAGGAAATTACATAATGAGCTTTAATTGTACCGTAGTTAAAATCGATTTTAAAGAAGTATTTGTAACCTCCTTTAAATGCTGATTTAAACATAACCTGCTTCATTCATTCTACTGAATATTTTTCGTACACCTTTATGAAGTGTGCCGTAAGAGATAGTGAATTCTTTGGAGACACTACCTCTAAGTTATGTTCATTTGGAAAGCTATACTGTGCCCAAAAAATAAGGTGACATTGTATTTATTTTGAAAATTCTTTATTTATTCTTCCAAATCAATTTCATCTCCTTCAAAGTAATCCCCTCCCGATGCAATGCACTTATACCAACGGATTTTCCAATCTTCGAAACACTGGTTGTAGTCACTTTCCGGGATGGCCTTCAGTTCCGTCTTCGCTGCGGCTTGAATCTCCTCTATCGTATAAAAACGGTGTCCCCGGAGCGGTCTTTTGAGCTTGGTGAACAACCAGAAGTCGCACGGCGCCAGATCTGATCGGCTCTGGAATGCTGCATGAATCACATGATAGGTAAAATTTTCTTCGATACCTTATATTCGCATATGGATGATTGTCTGGTTTGATTAAGTTGTTCAAATTGCAGATGAAGTGTTCTGCTCGCTTTTTCTATTCGATATAAAGCAGAAATGCACCGATCTTCGTCTACTCGTCAAATTTTGACATTAATTCAAGTCTTGCACCAATTATCGGAATTTTAATATTCGGAAAATATTACATGAAGTTGTTTTTGAAATAATAAATAAGATTTGCAACTTGAATACAGAGTAACTGGTGATCCATTTCCAGGTTCCCTACTTTTTTAAAGTAAAAACACAGAAACTTAAAATTTAATGCGAAATGTTTATTATTATTCGAAAGACAATTCTCTGGCATTTATTTTTTGAAGATTATCTCTTTCAAATGTTGGCCGCGGCAGCGTCTCACATGCCCATCCGTTGAGCCTAATTTTCGATGACTCGTTGGGGCATTTCGACTGGTAACACGCGTGTTGTTTTCCTCCAAGGTCTGTATCGAAATGGGATTGTCCGCATAGACTTTAGAGTTTACATTCTCACAGGACAAAGTATAACGGTGTGATATCATACGATCTTGGTGGCTAATCGACCGGCCTAAAACATAAAATTATCTGCTCACCGAAGTGTTCTCTCAACAAATCCATTGATTGATGCGCTATGTGGGAAATTATGCCGTCGATATCACGAGCTTTAATCTCAGACATCAAATAGTCGGTTACCATGGTTTAATTTCACCGGCCTACAAACTACACTGTTGTTTCTTCTGGATAAAATAGCAGATATTGAATCTCTTCAGGTTGCTCTTCGTCATAAATGCAGAAACGGGCCTCACGGCTGTATAAAATTGGGATCAAAAACGTCGGATCTTCTTGGAACTTTCAAGAGCCTATAGAGCGAAGCGATGTCGCTTGGGAAGATCGAGCGCCTTCAGTTCGTACTCAAGCTGTATTTTGTACGCTTTCAATTTAAGGTCTCGACATAAAAATCGACTCGACTTTCCACGATCTTCGTGTACACTCTCAGCTACTAGTTTAAGGGTATTCTGGTCTAGGATTTTGTAAAAATCGATTTTTTTTTTGCATATTTTGAAAGTTTAGACTTTCAAAAATATGAGCTTGGAAGGATTTTTCAAAATTCGACTTATTTTCGGAGATACAGCCGATTTTGTGACGTGGCGTCCGTGTTCACATGATATCTCCAGTTCCACTGAACCGATTCCTTTGAAATTTAGAATATATCTTCTTTATACAATGCTCTATCGTGTCTGCCTTGGATTTCCAAAAATTTTGATTTGAAGTATTTTTAAAAAAATCGAAAAGTCGAAAAAACCGGGTCAAAAAATGTTTTTTTTCAAGTCTACGCCATTTTTTTATTTATTTATTTATTTTTAAATGGTCAATCCGATAACGACATCCTTACTAATGAAGAATCTTCTTGTTTTTTGTGTTTTAGATCTCTACAAGAGTGGAAATCACGTCAACTACGATGCACCGTTTTTTTGAAGCCCCCTCTCCACCGGCCCGTATCTCGACGAATTTTGGTTTTTTTTCTTGCAATTTTTTTATATTAATAAAATGTCAATAAAAAACATATGAAATATTTATAGTAAAAATGTTTTTAATTTTTTTTTATCTTTGTTTAAAAAATGCCTAAAATTCATGAGTCTAGACCAGAATACCCCTTAAAACGGAAATTCATTTAGTATGTGACTGCTGGTGTTACGTACCATGTATCAGCTTAGGCTGACTCATAAATATGTGCAGAGTTCTCTGAAACCTCTTTCAAAACATATATCACTGTCATACCGAACGAAGCAATAGCACATAAGTGCACTCACACCTTATGTTGACCTTAAGTAACTCTTTAAGACTTTCCTGCTAGTACCACGAAGCATATGGCTACATACCTACGCACATGCGGTGCGCATAAAGGTAATCTACATATGTACATATGTTTCTATGCATCATCGGGCACCGCCATCGATAAACCATCAGTTTCACAAGTTCATCAACGCCTTCCGAAGTCTAAACGCCCCAGCTGACTTATGGCGCGCTATGGTATGCCCCACTATTGTCGAACATGTTGTTGTTATGCTTTCGTTTCATTTTTTGTTGCTATTGCTTACTTGTTTTTTAGAGTTTGAACGTTTTCGCTGGTGTGCTTGTGTGTGTTCGAGTGCTGTTTTGTGCACCAGCTTACGCTAACTCAAGCTGGTCGCGCGCCTAACCATTTCAGTTCACTATTGAAGCGCGCGTCTTAGTGAACAGTTCGTGGCCAGCTACAACGGCTAGCTTGGGCAATAAACATTTTTGTGGCGCACAAAGTTCAAATTAGGCGAAAAAAAGAAATTTCTCAAATTTCAACATACCTGATTTCGAGTTGTAAGCGCAAAGAAATTGTTAAGTGACTGCCTAGTCAAGTATAAAAAAGATTGCGGAATAATCTAAACGCTTAAATATAGCAGTTTGTGGTTTAAAACTATTTTCTAATAACTAAAAAAAAAAAAATTAACACTAATAATAATGAATTGAATATTTACGCACAAAAATATAGTTATAATAAAAATTAGAAAAAAATATGTGGAGATCAGTAAACGTAAAAATGACTTTAATCAACGGAAAATTGTGTGAAATCTTCCTATTAACTCAATGATTTAAGCCGTGCTGTGTTTTGTTGACATTTATTGTTGTTGTGGTTGGGATCAATCAGTGTCAGGCAAACAGACAGAGTCAATAATATAAAAATTGTCCAATTGTGAGCGCTGCCATAATAGCAAATCCAAATAACGGCATTTATAGGCAGCAAAACAGCGCCAACGGCAGCAAGCAAACACTTTACACACATACAAACCCACTTATATACATATCTATAAATGTAAACGCAAAATTGAAAAATCGAAAGCACATAAAATTGTTAGCCAATGCGCCACTCATTAACGTTAAAGGAGTCTGTCTGAACGGCATATTTTCCCTTAGCCCTTGTAGACAACTCTTCTATTGTTGTGTGCGAAAAAAAATTAACATACAAGTCTGTCGCAATTCAGTTGCACAGTCGGTGTGGGTTTTGGTTGCAGAGCTTACCTGTAAATCCGACGTACGTCGGTCCGTCCATCCGTTGCTGGCTGCCTGTTTGTCGTCTTGTCTGGCTGAGCTCCTTAGCTTTCACGCGGCGCGAGATTTTGAAGTCTGCGTTTGTTTGCCTACCCGGACGCTACTCTATTTTGTGTGCGTATGTGTGTGTGTGTGTATACTTGGCAGTTATTTTTAAATACTCACAGCTGTGTTTATTGTCTTCTCGCAGTACAACAAAGTGTGTTAGAAGCCAACTTTAGGTTAAGCAGACACGTCGCGGACGCATTGCAATCTCGGCAGCTGAACTACTAGTTTGTGTGCGCATTGTGTAAGTGAGTGACCGTCAAAACTCGGTGTCATTAAAACAAACAAACAAGCGGCAAAAGTCAAGCTAAATTACTTGGCTGGCAGTTGTGACCGCAAATCTTGCAGTTTCTGTTGAAAAATTTGTGTATTTCTTAGAAAAAAATGCAGACTTACAATTTAAATGCCGCGGCGCTGCTCGCTTTAATTTGCTGTAATGGTAAGTTGAGAGAAAATCAAATCATAAAAATATATATTTGTGTGTACTGTGTTATTTTTAATTGCATATTGGATAATTGCGCTTGCAGAGGTTCACTTAATGATCTTCATAGTTGGTAAAAAATGAGTTACAAATTCATTTACGACCAAAACCGGCGCAGATTAATGCATGAAGACATTTCCACCTCAGTACATCGTCTTCAAAATCCAACAGAAACAAACCAACGAAGGCCAAGCAGACACGGTGTAGCAAAATGAAAGATTTTAGAAAGAGATTTATTGCTACTGTTCAGCAATATCGACTCTTGGTAATCTCAAAAACGCGCTGCGTGGCAATACTTGATGCTAGGCCTTAATTAAGTTAAATAATCGCATAATTTTTTACGTTCTTTTTGTTGGCTGAAAATTTGATTACTTTTGTTAGTAATTAAGGTCGCCATAATGTACGTAGGTCATGTTGTCCAGACCGCACTATTTTTTCAACATTTACCTCATGCGACGAATGGTCTTTTAAATTCATAATTGTCTCATCGTCGTATTTTCATTTCTTAATTAATCATTTAATTGGTCGCCGCCAAAGTACTGTATAGAAGGTGATTGACTGTTGACCTTTTGTACTGTAGTTTTCAGCTTTGGTTAATAAATATTTTTTTGGGTTATGTTTATTTGTCTAACAACTATTGTCCCTCGAAACTATAAACTCACTATAGTATGCAAACTGATCGATGAAAATCAAGTATTTATAAGGAAAAATTTTAAACCTTTTTCGTTGCAGCTAAGCCGCTGATCGGTTAGATTTTCATATTTAGTTATATGGACATATGTACATATAATGGTTTGCCAAAAAAGCCTTGCGGTATTTTTATTGAATTTTTTTTTTTTATTGAAATTCAAATGAATTTTTGATGACTCATGCCCAGCTTTTGACCGATGCTACGGCTGCTAATATGCCGGTCTCTTTCGACCAATTCAGCGATTTTATCGCAATATTCGACGACAGGCCTTCCGAAGCGTGGCGCATCTTCGACCACCTCTACACCAGAACGAAAACGTTGAAACCATCGTTGTGCGGTGGAAATGGAAACTGTATCGGGTCCATAAACTGCACAAATTTTATTGGCGGCTTATGTTGCATTTTTGTCTTTATCGTAGTAGTACTGTAAAGTATGCCGCATTTTCTCTTTATTTTGCTCCATGTTTGCGACGCTATAACTCACGAACGACTTAAAAGAAACGACAATCAACCAAACACATGTTAGCGCGTGAAATGAGCTTTCTAAAACTAGAACTATGCGCTTTCAGCGCCAACTAGCGAAAATACCGCAAGACTTTTTTGATGATTTATGGATCTCGCTAGCGAGATTCTTTTGACCTAGGGTAGAACGTATGAGATCTGCTGAACTACTGCACTTAGCACATATCATCCTGCAAAAATTGTAAGAGTTCTTACTGGACATTGTCAATTGGCCAAAATCCAGTCGTACACAAAATGTCAAAGTTGTATGAAAGAAGCTAAGGTGGAAGATCCACGCACTTTCTGCTACAGTTCAAATCTTGCAAAACTGAGGTTGTAACATCTTGGCAGTCATAACATACCTTTAGCGAACCAACAGGGATAGTCGAAACTGGCATAAGCCGCCTCAACGAATTTGTGATATGTTCAAAGCGAATCGTGCGGTTTATGAAGGTCTTTGTGATCAAAAGCAGTTCTAGTTACCAAAACATGCTGGCTAAAAGCTGTCTAAATGAGATTCCCGTTAGGAGCGATCTTTTAACCAAACCTAACCTACGTATAAGACATACAATTGCTATAATATATGCACCTATGAAGGGTATTATAGATATAGTATAACCGAAGTTAACGTTTTTTTTTTCTTGTTTTTCATTATTAAATGTTGCCACAGTTTTCCGTTGCCTTGAAAGCATAATTATTATGTAAATAATAACGCCGCAACCAGGACAACTATATCAACTTGAAGTATTTTATACCCTTGAATTCGCCCTTAGCAGCCATATTTGATTTCAGGTAGACTATTTGCCTCGGTATGTTTAGTTCAGTAATTTCGTCTTATTTTATTTCACGCAGTTAAAAAGTTGTGGAAAGGTATCAAATGATGTTTTTGATATAGATAAGTTACTCGCTTATCTTTTGTTCCCATTATTTAAAAGGAATAGTGATAGTTAGGTATAATTAGGAAGAGCTTTTGTGTTCGAACTTATAACTTAGCAAAACGCTTAGCAGCTTCTCGCCAGTTCGGTAGGATGTTTGAAGGTAAGCGCTCACAAGACACCTACTAAACGCGGAAAAGTCAAGAAGGAAGTGTTGTTTCCAAATCGTCTTCTTCCATATAGCTTCAGCAGTTGGCGTCTGGTAAGTTTACAGCATGGACGTCAATAGGGGCCTGTTGAAACCCCCACGACTAAGGAGAGGGTAGCCTTACTGAGAACAAAGACATCACTAGATCTCTTCCGATCGGTCTTGGACCAAAAGGATTTTGAGGCCAGAAATCTAGTAGTAGAACACAAGAGGATACGGGAACACCGACCCGTTCTCATTCAACTGATAGCGGTAGTATTATTCGGTATGTAGTCAAAGTGTGTGAGGATTTCCGACTGTTCAAACACGTGTTCTTTTAGAAGCCCAGATTCTCTGAGTCTCATAGCAACATTCGCAGCCATACACGTCTACGACTACAATGTACAAGATGACGTTTAGTGCCATGGTTGGAGTGGACCTCAGTGCCTGAACGCTCTCAAGATTCTTTCCAAGAACAGTCTTTTCCAGAGCCTTCCACAACAAAAATATTCCATAGAACATAATGAGTTTGACTATGGTGTCATAGAGCCAGAGGACCACTTTCGGTGAGAGGCTCTACCTTTTTTTTTGCTCGTTCTTCGATATTCGGCTTCCATGAAAGCTTTCTATCCAGGATGAGCCTTGGATTTTTCACTGTATTCGCCGGTTGTAGACAGATGTCTCCCATTTGGCAGCGGTGCCATCGAGATGTTGTATCTTCTAGTAAATAAAACCATCTCGGTTTTATTGGGGATGATGGCGAAACCACTTCCGCCTGCCGAATCTGTTATGTCAAATCGTACACGGTACACAGGAATTTTCCTTTGACCGTAAGTGCTACATCGTCTGCCTAGGCAATCACCCAACAGCCATGATCCACAAGTTTTTTAAGCAGATAGTTAACGACCAAGATCCATAGGATAGGAGAGAGAACACCACATTCTAGAGTTCTCCTTCTGACATTTCGTTGAGCATGTGCGTTGCCCTATTCCGTATCAATCACATGTCCAACAGAAGACTGAAAATGAGAATCCCCCAAAGGACGTATAGTACATCTTTAGCATTCCTTAGAGGTATGTGATGGTGCTTCTTTAGCATTATCTTGTATCTTTAAGTATCTGTTTCGACCGGCTTTGCCATGCTTAAAAGAGATTAAAAAGATTCTTTGAGTCCTAGATATTATCAACTCAAATCAAAATTTTTTGAAAATATGATTTTGTAGCGGCAGACGACTCTAGGCTTACAATAACCTCGTAGAAAGGTTAATATAAAATTCCGTGCAAAATTTTATAGCTGAAAAAGGAAACTATAAAATTGAACGTGCAACATTTTCATGCCACTTAATGTTACATGTACAGTATGTACGTACACACATATTATATAAATATACATACATATAGATGCATAGAAACTGTATGCAAGCGCAAACCGACGTGAATAACCACCGACCAATGGTCCAGCTCACACGAAAGGTGGCACAACGCACAAAACTGCAACTCTTAGCTGAAGAAAGAAATATGTTTCGGCATTCGCTGCACGACACCAATTAACACGATGGCCGATACGCCGTTGCAGTCACAGTCGCATTGATGGTCACAGTGCGCGGTGCCAGTGACATGCAATGTTATTTCCATTTGCCAATTTTCAGCCTTTGCGATGGAAAGAGTGCCTACACATGGTTGTGAGTATGCAGTCCAAACGTATGAGTGTCTGTATGATGGTCAAATAATCCACTTTGATTGTGACAAAACTAGTCAGCAGTGTCTTTCTGGCCATCAGGATGCAGTCATCCAGACGGTTGGTCAATCTACGATTTGCAGTTAGCGCGAAATTCTCAATTAGATTCGCGCGAAAAATACGAAAATAACAACAACAATAGCATGAGGTAAAAGCAAGTAATAAAAGACAGCGAAAGCAAAAGGTTACTACGGGCGATGGCTTGGTCTTTGGCTGCTCTGGGATGCGTGTTGAACAACAACAGTCGGTGTGGTGGTTAGCAATGTTAACGTGCTTTGAGTATGAGTATGCCTGAAACTAGCTAACAAAGCGCATTGTTCGGAGTTAAACTGTTTGACATGAGTCGCTCTGCGCTGCGATAGTCAAACGATTTTAGCGTTTAGCGCCTTAATTTCGATTTTTTTGCTAAGACATGTATGGTTTGCACATTAAGGTGGAAAAGAATTGCAAATTTGTTTATGCTTTTACAGTAGTAATTACAAAAAAAATAATTACCGAAAAGTGCTTATTGTCAACAGTTTTTTCATTTAATATACATATGTATGAATTCATTAATTATAACTTTTTAGCATATAAAGAGCAATATTTCCAAAATATTTTGGGAAGTTTTCATAAAACTCTATTAGAAATTCAGCCATTGGCATCTGGTTTCCGGAGGCACCCAAAAAGGTCTACTCGATGTGGTCAGCATAAGAGACGAAGTAGTCATCTAAATTAAAATCAAATTTCAGCGGGCAATAGATGAGTATAGATCGCGATTAATGGAAGTATTGGAAAAAAATAAGTTTTTAGGATTGTTGCAAACAAGACAGTATGAGTTTATTGCCTTGCCTTGAAAAAATCAGTTGTAATCGAAAAAAAAATATTCGATATCCTCTTCCTCTGCTTCCCTCGGAGGGTACTGCGTCGAATACTCTTAGAGCTGGAGTGTATTCATCCATTCGGACGACATTACTTCGTCAGTGTAGCCATTGTCTCTTAATTCTTGTTAATGTCGTCGCATAACTCATACAGCTCATCGTTCCATCGACCGCGGTATTCGCCGTTTTCAATGCCCAAAGGACCATAAATCTTACTCCGCAGAACCTTTCTCTCGAAAACTCTTAACGCTAACTCATGAGATGTTGTCATCGTCCATGCCTCTGTACCATACAGTAGGATGATGAGTGACTTGTAGAATTTGCTCTTTGTTCGTCGACTTCTCAATTGCCTACCTGCTGGCAAGAGTTATTCTGCATTGGATTTCGAGACTGACGTTATTGTTGGTGTTAATGCTGGTTCCTAAATAGAAGAAATTTTCTACGACTTCAAAGTTATGACTGTCTACATTATCCCATTTGCTTCGCTTCTTTGGAGGATGGAAAAAAGTTCTCTGAACGCAATTTACTTGGGAGTGGTCAGAAACGATTCTTTTACATATGGCTCAACGGCTTCCGGTCTTAGACCAAGTATCCTCTGGGTAGCCGAAAAACATCGGTTTAAAGGCGAGCTAAAGTGATAAGGCGAATCGTCCCCCAAGGGTTGTGCGGTGGCTTTGGAACCCACTACGTAAAAAAACACACGCAATGAAAAAGACACAACAGCCTTAGAAATCGTGACCACCGACTTTAAAAACGATGAAAACACGATCAAAATTTGAAGTAGCCGACCGATTGCCTTGAAACTTTGAGAAAATAATTTAGACATATAATAGTTAAAAACAAAAATTAATTTTTTGAAATTTGAAAACCCACGTAACCCCTTGAGTTCAACATTTCAGGCGATTCCAAAAGAGTGAATTGATGAAATTTTCACACCTTGATCGATTCGATTGCTGCTCAATTGTTGAAACCGCCGCTCAATTGGTGAATACCGGTACGATGAAAATCAAGCCTTTTTACCAAAAAACGCTTTTACTTGACAAATTAACATATACATAACTTAAACTACCGTAAAAACTGGCCGATCAAAATCAAGTAAAGATCGTCATAAACGATCTTTTAAGTAACCTTAATTATATTTGGAGCTTCTTTTTAACAAATAACGTGACAGTAAAGGAGTAGCAAATCCGTTTTCTATTAGATGCAAACCGTTGGGCGGTTGCGACTGTAAAGGCTTAGACTTAGTTTTACATATGCATAGTTGCTATGTCCCGGTGAAGGTTATTATAGCTTAACGATTTTTCTTGCTTCCTTTTGTTATGAGCAAAATTTTTAGTTCCATCTGCGTTTTGGTGGCAGTTACAAGGCAGTCCGTTTTAGTTATGCTGAGGGCATAAGAGCATAATAAAGAGTCTTCATTAGCAGCTTTCTTTAACTAGTCTCAATACTCTTCTGCAGGCCTGCAAAGTAGGCCTCGATGGTGGCCGTAACTTCCTCTTTCGACTCAAATTTCTGCCTTTTTCAGTTTCACAAATAGAAGTCAAAGAAGTCGCTCAGTACTAAATCCGGCGAAAGTGTGAATGGGTACGTTGCAATGGTGATCAAGGAATATAACAATTTTGTTAGCAATCGGACCAATGGATCATACCTTGTGGATCCCCAAAAATGATGGTCTTCACCTTTACGTTCAATAGGACAGTATTTTTCAGAACAGATTTCTTGGGTGAAGTCCCTTTGGACTGTACTTTGGTCTATAGTGTACAGGAGTGGATTTATGTTTCACCAACAGTTATAAAACGAACTTTTCGATTGCGCTTAAGCAGTTTCGAACATTGATTTTAAGTTATCTCAAGTCTTTGCTTTTTGTATTAATATACCGATCTGACCTCTTTAGATATCTACTATCTTAGCTATCACGCGCACTTTGAATCAGCAGTCAACCAATAAGAAATCATAGCCTGTTGCCATGTTATCCTCCGGGGTAACCATTTTCGTAGTGTCTGGTTGTAGCGACCAACGAGCGACCACTTAAAACTCGTTTAATCAATGTGCGACCGCCCGCTCCCACGCGTGATCTACTAGAAGACGGTCAGAATCTCGAATCCATTTCGGCTAAAATTTTAACAAGAGCCATTTACAGAAAGGTACTCCACGATGTACTATTCTTGGACTAAAGTAATACTGTATAACCGTAAAATGTCTTGATACAGTTATTACTAAAAATTTTTTTTCAAAACTACGCTACAAAAGTAGACTGATACGGACAGCAAACGACGCCATATTTTTTCACACTCTCTTGAGCTTTCTCTTCAGTAAGAAAGATATACGATCCAACAACAAGTCGAAATTATTAAAATTTACTACTAAAACTCTGAGTCAGTGGTCACAACTTTAAGAGCGCCACATCCAATTTATGGTCGTCATAATCGTCCTGTCAGATCAACAATTGAGCATCTAGTGGAAAAATTTGAATCCACAGGCACAGTACAAAATATTCCCGTGCCAGTGGGACAAAAAAGTGCCCATAATGTCGAGAATATTGCTGCCGCTAGTGCATCAATTAAAGAAGACCGACTGATTCGGGACTCACACATCGTTCTCAAGCGTTGGGTATCTCTCTGACGTAGTTGTGCCGAATTTTGCGAAAAGATCGTGGCCTACATCCTTACAAAATCGAATTGACGCAAGAACCGAAGTCGCTTGAGCATCAGAATCGTCGTACTTATGTTCGTGAAGTGGTCTGAGCAACAACTTGAAAATGATCTGGATTTTTAACGAAAAATCATCTTCAGGCTCATTTCTGGTTGAATGGCTTCGTCAACAAGCAAAGTATGCGTTTTGGCACGGTGGCGTCATTGGGCCGTACTTTTTCCGTTATGATCAAGACCGGCACGTTCAATGATAACCGTATATTTTTGGACCGAATTGGATGATGGTGATATGGACTTGGACAATATGTGGTTCCAATAGGACGGCGCCACAAGCCACAAAGCGAAAGTCACAATCGATTTATTGAAAACCAAGTTTAGTGAACGTGTTATCTCACGAAATGGCCTAGTCAATAGGCCACCTCGTTCGTGAGATTTGACGCCGTTAGACTATGTGGTGGCCATGCAAAAACAATCGAGTTCCATACGTAACGGCATCAAGTGTACTTTCATTGATATTCCAAACCGTTTTTGTTTTATTAAAAAAAAAACGTTTGTAGCGCTCTTATTATTATTATCAATTGGTCCTTTCACTAATCACGTCACCGGAGGACCCTAAACGAAACCAACGCCATTAAAAAATATACGATTTAGAAAATATATCAAATCGACACTTGCAACGGTACAATAACACGATAATTTCAGAGCAATTACAAATAACGGTAGACGTCAACTGTTTAACATAATTTTAAATATCCAAATAGTTACGTCGACATATATAAATGTATGCATATTTATATCAAAATGTATACAAAAGCACAATGCTGTCAATATTGCCACTTCAAAAAAATCCCAACTCAGCAAAAAAGCATCGATGACGCTACACATCCGCTTTGCATTCCCCGCCAAACGTTTATTAATCAGCGGCATAACAATCAACTATTGTTACATTTAAATCTACGTACATACATGCATATGTACATAAATATAATGCCGTGGTATTTAGTTGGAATT
Organism: Bactrocera tryoni; assembly: GCF_016617805.1. Lineage (NCBI taxonomy): Eukaryota > Metazoa > Arthropoda > Insecta > Diptera > Tephritidae > Bactrocera > Bactrocera tryoni. The sequence goes on from NC_052503.1 coordinate 47,278,027, forward strand.
TGTTGATTTTCACACTTAAGTAAAAAATGAACAGCGAACAGCGCATGCTTTTTAACACACTCATTCGAGCCGATATGCTATATTTACGTATCTAGTTAATGAATCCACATATGTATGTACATACATACATACATATGTATGCGCCCAAGTATGACACAGTCAATTTATAGAAAAGATATTTAATTTTCTGCCAAACAAAACAAAAACACACAATCGGAAATAATGTAATCTACTACCTATAATTGATTGCTAACGAAGAGCTAATGAAAGTGTAAGTATGAAAATATTCCACAATTTCCGGAAATTTCTAGGCTGATAGATAACTTCTATAAAAAGTAAATATGTATATTCGTACATATTTACGCTGATGTAGTGACTCATAGACATCACAATGTGGCTATCGATAATTAAGAGACACACCTGGGTGACCGCCTAAAAGAGGATGATTATCCGGAATTTTGCCAGAGATAACTATTGCAGGAAATTTTTCATAAATAATAAAAATTTATCACTAAATAATAAAAGGGTTGTTAATCTACTTATGGGGTTTTAGCTATACCACGTCTAGCGATTGCTGTTGATTGTTTGTTGGAAAAATATAAATTTAACAAAATTACAGACTTTAAAAACGCTAAAATTACATTTTTCATTAAATCAGACGCTCATTGTACAGAGAAATATACAATTGTGTGCAAAAAATAGTAAGAGTACACTTAATATTACTATAATACTATACATATATACCATCATGTTGATAGGTTGGTCGGTCGGAAGGAATTTGGAGTGCACCACTCCTCGATAATTGAATAAAACTCTCAACATAAGCTTGATTTTTGACCAGCTTTGACGTGGTTTCTCGGTCGATTGATCGTCTCTTCCCGGCTCATAAGCATAAATCCATGTTCCATAACATTTTGGTAGTCGAAAACTATTGTTTCAAAGACATTAACGCGACGCTCTTTTTCCAAAAAATTTAGTGATTTAGTGATCCTTCTGTTATTCCAACGATACCAGTAAGATGTCTGACTTTTAATCGTCGAGGATCAATTCCTTTATTTCATTGACTTGTTTATCATCAGTTAGTGACGGCCGTCCAAGATGTGGTTCATGGTCAACGCATTCTCGACCCTCTTTGAATAAATCTTATCAATCAAAAACACTTACTTGCGTCAAACAATTATCACCGAAGGCGTATTCCAACATTCTGAACGTTTCGTCATCATAGCCAATTTGAAAGGTGTAGTAATATACATATGTTATATATGTATGTATATACATATAAGAAATTATCGGTGGAGTCACTCCCTAATTTGTTTGAATGTAAGTATGTTATATGAGCCGCAGATGCCGACGATTGAAATTCGAAAGGATTTACATAAGAACTCTAATAAAAGTGTTAACAGGTCACTGTCTAATTGGCAGACATGTCCGCAAACTGAGAGCACCATACACTGACTATTATAGAAGCTGTCAGGAGATAAAAAAAGAGGGGACTATAAAACGTCTTCTATACGAATGCAAAGCTTTCTATAGGAAAATGATAAGAACTATCGGTGGAGGTTTTCTTGACGATGTTTCGGAGGTTGCACAGATAAAACTTTTATATTGATGAAGTTCACAGGAACACAAGGTGGTTTAAATAGAATTAGAAGATTTTATTCTCGGTCGTTTTATAATTTCGCCTTCTAAAGACCAAGGTGCGTCGTTAGATATCCACTCTACCTAGCTAACTAGCCTAGTATTCCGTTGCGATCATTAAAAAATAAAAAATCAGGTCCCGAGAGATTTTGAAGAGCATCTGAATCATATACTCGTATATGCTCGGAAACTGTATGAGTTCACAATTTTCGTAATAATTTATTAGAATAGTTTAATTACATATATGTATATAGCTATACTTAGGCAGATGTTGAGGCATAAATTATTGATGATTTTTTATTTTTTCATTTCTCATTACGTGCACATTCCTTTTATTCATTAAAACTCTAGAGATCACTCGTAATTTAATAATTAAAAGCAAACTAACTAAATATACTACATATTTCAGTTTATGAATGAAATTACTTATAATTACATTTAATTAATAAGTTAAACAAGTTAATGAAAGGAAATTTCAGTATTTATATTTATACTGAGCTACAATGATCAAGCTTATTGATACCGAATATAATTTTGAACTGACAATGTGTAATAAATAAGAACTATTCTCGAGATTAACCTTTGCTCACCCATCTAACTCGTTTTCTTTCCTTTGGCCAATAAAAACTAGTCGTTAATTCCGGCCACTAAAAGTATTTCCGAAAATTCATCGACGATGAATGTTTCGACCATAAAATGATGGCGCTTGCCATCGGACTCATCACAGTATTTAATTATCAGTAAATAATGACAAGCAATTATACAACGAAATAGGTCACGATTTTGTTATATTTCAGTAAATATTAAATTTTACACTTTCCCGACACATTTCGTGCTTTCACACCCCTGTTTTTTAACAGGTAAGTGCCAGAACTTTAGCTAAATGTTTTCACGAGTCAATTATTGTTTATCTTAACCCAACAAACTTGCTCACGTGACTTGTATATACAAGGTCTGTCGCAAAAGAAACAGAACTTTTTAAATATAACTGTTTCTGGTGGCGTATGGGGAAACAAAAAGTTTGATCTTTTGTTGACATTTCGTAAAAATTTTTAGACAATAGGATAACTACAATCGATGTTATCGATCAAAATCTGACAGCAGCTTTTGGTCATCGGTCGTAAAATGCATTTTGAACAAAGAGCAAATATTAAATTTTGTTTTAAACTTGGGAAAACATTTACTGATACATTTCAAATGATGAAAAAAGTTTATGGTGATCAGTGCCTATCCCGCAGTAATGTGCATGAGTGGTTTAAGCGATGCCAAAGAAGGTCGCGAGATCCTCTGTGACGATCAGAAGTCGGTCGTCCTCAGAAGTCAAAAATAAAGACAGTGCTGATTTGTTTTTACGATTCCGAGGGCATTGTACACCGAGAGTTCATCCCACCTGGCCAAACGATTAATGCTGTGTTTTACCTTGGTGTTATGAAGCGTGTTTTGTCACGCATTCGTTGTGCTCTACCAGAATACCGTGGGGCAGGGTACTGGCGCCTGTTGCACGATAATTCGTCGTGTCATCGGTCGACGCTTGTCACTGATTTTTTGACAAAAAACTCCATATTAACCATTAATCACTCACCCTACTCACCTGATCTGGCACCCTGTGATTTTTACCTATTTGGAAAACGTCATTTGCCCATGAAAGGACACTGGTTTCAGACATTTCAGCTATCCAAAAGGCGACGACCGATATTCTCAAGAGCATTCCGAAAAATTGCCTTAAACACTCATTTGAAATGCTAATTGACCGGGCTAAACGCTGTATCGAAGCACAAGGAAACTACTTTGAATAAAAAAATATAACTTTTGAAAAATATTAATTTTTTGTTTTGTTTTTTTAACAGTCCTGTTTCTTTTGCGACAGACCTTGTATATAGTTATCTATTTAAATATTTACATATTTGTACAAATGTGAATTGGTCACGCTAAGTTGTTATCTAGAGAACAGGTGGAAAAATAGTTTCTGTCATTAAAAGGTTTCTTCGGTATTTTTTACCGGCATGACATCGAAGTTTTAGTCTCTTGCCAATAATAGCCACTCTGGACTGAGTAGGAAGCTCACTCATGCGTAAAAATAAAATGGAAAAAAAGTTTCATGTAAAAGTACATATTTAAGGCAAGATGTAGCAAAGGATCAAAAAGACTTAGGTTGACTTGATATTTCGGAACTCTGAAGGGGTTACATGGGTTTCTTCGGAAAAACAGCCTTTTTTAAACAACTCTCATATAAAAAATTGTATCTCAAAGGTCTGTGTAAAATTTGTAATTGATGCTCTTCGCCTAGCTCCGAAACTATTACTTGGATCAACTTGAAAATTTAGGACAATATTCTACAGGTATTGTAGAATTTAAAAACACAATCAAAAAATTAGATTTTTTGAAACTCGTAAGCTCATGTAGACCTTAATTGACAAAACATATGTAAACCCCTACTCACTTCTATGTGAACCGACCCGTTTCAACAGTCCTTCACATTTGACTATGAATTTTTTAACATTACTAATTGCCAATTAATTGGAGATATATTTTAGGGACTCCATTAGAATAAAGTTGATAATTGGGCTTTAATTTATGCATTATTATTAATTTTTTCCCAGCCGTTTATATTTTCTGCTTACAATGATTCGCGACAAGCTTCCTTTGTTGTATGACTTGTAGAGAGATTTTCTGGCATCGATGTACCGGTTTATTTCCATACCAGTCATTAATTAGATGGGTGTAGTTTAATTAAGATAATCACTAACATAGGATTCAATTAATATTTCAATTGAAAATTCACTGACAAACTGCAACACACCCTTTGCAGTTCAACTTTGTAACTACAACGGTTATCTAAAATTAAACCAATTTTGAGATACGAGAATATAAAATTTCATCTACGTAAGCCGGAAAGTGACGTATTTGTGCAAAATTTCCCACAATCCTTAAACAATTCATATTAGACTTGACGAATTAATAACTATTACAGTTATAAATGCGAGAGCAGTTTGATAAGCCGGTAGTAGATAACGGTAGTAAATCTTTAGATCTATAATGTCAGACAGTTAATCTAAGTTTACAAAAGCACATGCTTCGTTGATGACATCATTCTACAGCCAGCATATCTACTACTCTACAATATTTTCCTTTTGAAAATCATATCAACACGGAGTTCACTTTAGAAACCTATAAAAATATTCCATTTTAAATCCTGAAAGCCTTATGTCAAACTTATAGCTTAGAGGAACACGAATATTATAGTGGCACGGGGTATTCAGTGACGGTCGTGAAATCATCGAAAACTTGCCGCATGTCAATGACGACAAAATCGAAAGAGTTAAAAAAACTGTACTGGAAAATCATCGTAATGGTGTCAAAGAGAAAGTAGCGGACGTTTACACCTCTTATGAATCGATTCAACTATGTTGGTTAATGTTTTGGGCATGAAGTGTGTCACCTAGGCTCGTACCAAAAGACCTGAATCTTTTATAAAAATGGCATCGAGTAGATACAGCACAGTACAGTATATACATTCTCTAAACTATTCATTACTGCTGATGAGAACTAGACCTTTGGATTACCGTGGTATGGTTGACCATTAATTCGTTCCAGAGGATCAAGCGGTCAATAAGAAATGCCCAATGATTTTTATCGCGACTGTTCGCCGTTGCATTTTATCATGCTTGTGATTGACATTTAAGGTCTGAAGCCCATCGTCTACAAACTGATTGAATCCTATCAGTGTGGCTTTAGACCTGGAAAATTCGCTATCGATCAAATTTTCAACATGCACCAAATCTGGCAAAAGACCTGTGAAAGGAATATTCACACACATCACCTCTTGGTCGTTTTTTAAAGCCGCCGTGGACAGCACGAAGAGGAATTTCATCTACGCCGCTATGTTTGAACTTGGTATCCCCGCAAAGCTAATATGGCTCTGTAAGCTGACGTTAAGCAACACCACAAGCTTCGTCAGGATCGGAAAAGACCTCTCCGAGTCGTATCACGCGAGGTATCAGAAAAAGAGACTCCCTATCGTGTGACCTCTTCAATCTATTGCTGGACAAAGTAATACTTGTACAAGCTGCAACGCTAAATAGAGAAGTCATAATTACTATTGGAGTGTACAGCTGCTGGTGTACGCCAATGATGTTGATATCATCGGCCTCAACAACCGCGCTGTTAGTTTGACTGTCTCTAAATTGGTTAAAGAAGCGGAGCGTTTGGGTCTGGTAGTGAAAGAGCACACGGCGAAATGTCTCTTGTAATCAAACAAACAGTCATCATTTTAGAACCATCAACAACAATATCAGCCTTGAGATTCAACGTAGAATCACTCTTTGCACTGAGTAGGCAAATGAAAAGAGAAGTCCTCTCTCTATGAACAAAGGCAAAACTATATAAACCCTCATTATTCCCGCCCTGCTATATGCTGAGGAGGCATGGACAATGTAGCAAGTTTATGGTATTTTTCGCATTGGCAATTGCTAATTCCGCAACCGATGGAACGATGAACTGTACGAGATATACGGCGATATTGACATTGCTCAGCGAATCAAAAGGCAGCGACTTCGCTGGCTAGGCTATATTGTCCGGATGGAAGAAAACAATCCAGCTTTGAAAGTTTTCGATCCAATATTCGCCGGTGGAAGCAGAAGAAGAGGAAAACCTGCACTCCGTTGGAAGGACCAGATGGAGAAGGTCCTGGCCTCGCTTGAAATATTCAATTGGCGCCAAGTAGCGAAAAGAAGAAACGACTGGGGCGCTGTTGTTAATTCGGCTATAACTGTGTAAGCGGTGTCTACAACGCAGAATTTCATTTTTAGTTATTCATCTGCTATTAATCTATGATGTTTTGACAGTCTCTTATTTGAATTATCTTGATATATCGTTCAAATAAAGTGACCAAAATATTCGTTCTGACAACAGTCGAGTTAAATAAGGTAAACGATTTGTCGGTTTGGTTGATTCTATCCGGCTAAGAACCATCGCCTAAGCATCACTGTCATTTTGTGTCTCTCTTAAATATTATGAGAAGAGTTTTGAGAACCTTGACTATTTTTGGCATTGAATTATTACTTAGAAATATTTCCTAAACTTTGGCCTGGGTTATCGCGGATAAAAGCTAATACTACTTCGTCTAAAGATTCTAAGTCATATTCGTGAGTAGCCGGGTCAAATAGGTTTAAATAACTATCCGATCTGCGTGTCGGTGTGAATATAATTGCACTAATTACATTAACTAACTGTACGGGCGCTGGAAATCAAACGAAAATTAAGTATGGTAAACTAAATCCGACAGACATGCGACAGCTTCTACGCTCATGCCATTGCCCGGCGGTGCTGATTTTTCAAAAGCTTAATCGGCACCATTACATTTCTAACGAATATCAAACAACTATACAATCACACTCACGATTTACTTTTGTTTGTTTGTATTATGTAACTCACAGCTGTCAACAGCAGGCGGAAGCGCTTTAAATAGAAATTGAACGTTTCATGTAAACAGTACTATTAATAGCACGTATGATCTATTAACTTAAAACATATGTATGTACATATGTACATACAGTTAGTAAAAAAAGTAGGCACAAGCAATAATGGCTATAATTGGCGCTTACTCTTTGGTAGTCATTATAACAAAATTCTCTAATGGTTGAATTTAAAAAAACTTTAAGTCCAGTTGGAACCATTTTAGATAGTTGACCATATGTGTGTTGAACTTTGAACTTAAGGGGGTATTCTACTCTAGAAGCATGAATTTCAGGTAATTTTTAAAGTGTCGTAAAAAAAAGACAATTAATATTTTTGCTATCCATTTTTTTATGGTGTTTTTATTGATATCTTAAGAATAGAGAAAAAAAATATTTACAAAAAAATATTAAAAATTAAAATAATTAGAGGGGGGGGGAGAAAGGTGTAAAAAAACGGCGCATCCTGGTGACATTGATCCTGACTCTCCTGGTGGTCTGAAAAAAAATCAAAAGAAATTCTTAATCAGTAAGGATGCTGTTATAATCCCTACCTCAGGGAACACGAAAAAAAAATTTTTTTGAAAAATGGCGACTGCCTGAATAAAAATTTTTTTTTAAATATTAAAAACAAAAATTTTGACACGATGCTTATAGGAACGATAAAGGATTATATAAAAAAGGTTCCCACAAAATTTCAAGTAAATCGGTTGTATAGAACATGAGATAATGCCGGTACCGTGTGGGAAAAAGTAGTTTCGAGAAAAACGCGTTTAAAAAATTCGATATGGCCGAACCGGGCTAGGTACTGCGTCACTAAAGTAACTGTAGCTCTTAAAATAATTATAATTTTTAAAAATCCTTTTGAGGATATTTTTTTAAGGCTCTAAACTTTAAATATATGAAAAAGAAGCGAATTTTTCGAAATTCTAGAGTAGAATACCCCCTTAATTTAAATCAAGTTATAAACCTTTTTTCGAAAAGCTGTCACTTCTCGGTAAGTTATGGAAAATTTCCGAGCGTAAATTTGTCATAAAAAAATCTCAAAACATCCGAAAATTGTTCAGAACCGGTTATTATCTCATGGTTATCAAAACTTTTCTGACAATATCTGAGACAAGAATGATCGAGGTAAGCTACGAAATCAGGATAGAAGTGAAAGTCTCTCATTTAAAGTTCTCTCTTTCCTTAAAAGATGGGTAGAGACCTTTTAATTCATAACGGATACCAAGCCATTCCCCACGTTAACTGTCACCCGTTATGTTATAAACGAAAAGAGCTATCAAATTTTCAAAGTAATTGTAAAAAAATTTTATGTATTGACTATTATGTAGTCCTGTCCAATATTTTTACAGTCAAATTCTTCTTTATTGGCGTAGACACGCTATTATAGCCGAGTTGACAACAGCGCGCCAGACGTTTTTTCTTTTCACTATTTGGCATCAATTTGAGATATCAAGTGCCGACGGGTTTGTTCCCCCGGCGGGTACTGCGTCGAATAATTTCAGAGCTGGAACGTTTTCATCTATTCAGACGGCATGACCTAGCCAGCGGAGCAGCTGTCTCTTAATTCGCTGAACTATGTCAATTTCGTCGTATAACTCGTACAGCTCATCGTTCCAACGAATGTAATATTTGCCGTTGCCAAAGCGCATCGATGACCGTTTGTTTGATGACAAGAGATATTTCGTCTTGTCCTCACTTACAACCAGACCCATAAACTACGCTCCTTTTCCAGCCTGCAAAAAGCAGAACTATGCTTTCCACTACCTTAAAGCTTTCATGGAAGCCAAATGTTAAGGAAAGAATAAGGAAGACATAGGGTTTCTTTATTACATATTGCTGTAGAGGAGCTATAGGGAAAAGGTAGGGACTATCACCAAAAGTGGTGCTTTGGCTCTACGAAACCGTAGTCAATCAAATAATATTCTATAGTATATGTATTAGTCTGGTGGAGGGCACTCGAAAAGGCAACACTTGCTAAAAAGCTTAAACATATACAAGGATCAGCTATCATCGGCATTTTCGGTGCATTACAGACTACGCCAGCACTAAATGCCATTTTAAGCATAGCAGCCGTGAGCATTGCCTGATGGTGTACATATAGCGCCGAAGGCTTCTCTATTGCTCAGGCCCGGAAAAGGACACGTCGAAATTCTCTCCTCCGTCACCTGCATTTCTGAAAACTTGGATCATTGTGTGGGAGAGGCTACTCCGTCGATGGGTAGAAGTCGCTTTAGAAGAGCCACAGTGAACCTTTTCAGTGGATTGAAGCTACGAAGGAAGGTTGGAGAGGGAATTTTCTGTAAAGAACTCTTCGTCAATCCTAACTTTAGGCTACCAGACCACTGTAGTGTTTTTCAAGCAGATGTGGCTGCTATCAAGGTGTCAGTAGACGTACTTCTATGAAGTGCTGCCTCTTTCAGGGAGGTGTGCTGAGCTCGTTAACTGTGCGCTCAAAGCTAGTCGGCACTAGAAATAGCATCAGGCTACTTCAGGAACAGCCTCGTTTAGGTGCTGACCAGCTCCTGTGTAACTGGAAAATCCTTCTGGTCTCGAGTAGAACGCATAAAATCTACTGATCTGCTTGCCCTGAGCAATGTTCATCTTGCCGTAATCGTAGGAGTTCTTACTGAACACTGTCCAATAAGCGTAAAGCTAAAAGTCCCGTTAAAGTTGTATGAAGGCAGGTGAAGTGGAAATATCCAAGCACTTTCCGCTCCATTGTTCGGTCTTTACTGAGGCTGAAATATTTCGGTAATCTTACCTTCGGCGAACCAAAAGACATAGCCGAAACTTTTGTTTTGAGAAATTGAAAGTCCATCCGTATTCATAGGTTCGAGGTTTATCATGAGCCCCAACTTTATGCAGAGTGGTTTTTGAAACACATATTTAAGCCCATATTTGTAAGACAGTAAGTATAGGGACGACTTTTCGAGGTGGATTTCTTTGAAGGTCGAGGTAATTAACTCTATACCAAATCCTATTGATTTTCGACTGATCCATTAGAAATCTCTGCTACGTAGAAAATACTTAAAGAAGAAGAACCAAACTCTTAGGAAAAAAGATAATTGAATATTTATTTAGTTTTTTTATCATATCTCAAATATCTTGTACCCATATGACTTTCGAAAATCTAATTTTAAATATAGCAAGGTAAACAAGCTATGCACTACAGTGAGATTTTTTGGATATTTTTGGAAAGGAATCTCGCAAATTTAATTCAGTTTATATAATAAACAAATCAACTGTATGATGGGAAGAACATGTGACCTAAAAATAGAATCAATAGCAAATAATTGAATTTAACACTGAGTTCCAAATTTAACACTTTCATGGCGCAAGCTATTTGCAGTCACCACATCATACAATTAATTGAGCTTGCAATTCACGAACAACTTAATCAAAACATCGTCGGATGTCTGCAAGCGTAATAAATTATCACTCTCTCAATAATAACGGCAAATAAAATTTCAAATTAAATGCGTAGACTTTCTTATTTAACTAAAAAATACTCACATCTCGTGGTCTCTCTACTTTTTTTTACAGTTTTTGGTGTGACGTTTGCCAACGATTTCGCCTACAATGGAGCAATGGGTAAGTCAAGCAACTAAATTCCACACTCTTCAGATATGTATGCGAGACAGTTAATAACGATTATGAAATCCAAGTTCTCTAGCTGATTGATAAGAAAAGAGTGATCTTCAAAAGTTTTACTTCATCTCCTTTTTAAGTTCATAGATTCAGCTCTTAAGTTATAAGGTTTGTCCGGAAAGTAAAAGGACTGAGTCGATTTAAAAAAATATTGAACCATTAGTTACCATTCTTTAAAAACTCTCAAAATAGGCTCCTTCTGTGTCCATGCAGCGTTGCCAGCGCGATTTCCAAGCATTGAAGGCGTCACGAAAGACATTCTCCGGAAATGCCTTGAGAGCCGAGGTGCTTACTGCTTGGATCCCCTCTGTCGTCTCAAAATGCTTGCCTTTCATCGGCCTTTTCAGGCGAGGAAACAAAAAAAGTCCGGTGGGGCCACATCAGGACTGTAGGTCGGCTGCGGAAGTGTTAGGATGCCTTGGTTAGGTAGCTGTTCACAAGTAAGGCGGTGTGAGCCGGAGCGTTGTCGCATGTTCAAGTGCTCCGTCACAATGTCATGAACTACAGATTTTGATAAATTTAACATCTGGGCAAATAAACGAATACTGAGAAGACGAACTGAGTTCAAAACATTGCGCACACGTGTACATTGTACATAGTCGGTGTTTGTCGAAGTCGCGGGTCTCCCAGCACGGTCTTCATCAGCGATCTCTTCCCGGCCCTCCAAAAAGGCCTGGTGCCACCGAAACACACCACTTCTTGCTAAAGCTGGATTCTGGATCATGTCAAACGTCTCTGTCGCAGATTTATCGAGTTTCATACAGAATTTAATAGCGAACCTCTGCTCTAACGAACGCTGCATTGGACTAACGAAGATAATAAAAGCAGCATATGGCAACAAATTATAATTAAAGTTAAGATTCGTATTTATATCCGACCATGGACGATCCCTCAACAGCAGTTCGCTAAACTGTTTGAAGATTTTTTGTGTGTATGGAAAAGCTGCAACATAAATGTAGAACTTCGGGAGCTAAGTCGGCACTTTATGTAACCACAGCTTCTTGTCTGACGTAACTTTACTACTGGTCCTTCGCGTATCCTCGGATATAATTCCTCTTGGCATTATACGCACAGAAATGGAAAGATTAATGTAAGGAGTACTCAAGACATGATATCTTTTTTCTCTAAAAATCAGATAGCATTCACCAATTTAATACAACTCCGAAAGGAAGTCTCAAGCTCTCCAGTAGGGATGCGAAAATGGAAAAGCTTTGTTGGAAATACTTGACTGCTATTAATTGCACAAAAATAAAGAGAGAAGTGACCTAAACTTATTTAGAAGAAGTGTTATTTTATTATCACTAATGTAAAAATTCTTATTTAGTTAAACAATTTTTAATTTCTTTATAGGGCCCGATCATTGGGGTGAACAGTTCAGTACGTGCAGTGGCAAGCATCAAAGTCCGATCAACATTGATTCGGTCAATGTGATCAGACGAACTTATCAGCTACTAATTACTGAAAATTTTAGTACGCAGCCAATTAGCGCTGAAATATTAAACAACGGCCATACAGTGGTCGTACGTCTTGAGTACGCCGATAAACGTCCAACCGTGTCGGGTGGTCCACTAGTGGGTGAATTTGTTTTCGAACAGTTACATTTTCACTGGGGCGATAATGATACATTCGGCAGTGAGGATCGCATCAACAATGTCTCTTTTCCAGCTGAGTTGCATATGGTTTTCAGGAATACCAAGTATCCCACTTTCGAAGAAGCGGCGGCGAAGAGTAACGGTGTGGCTGTTTTGGCGTATTTCTATAAGGTTCATCATTCGATTTGTTCATCAATTTTCAGTTTCATTTTAATGTTTTTTTTCATATTTATTGCGCTTTTTTAGATATCAAGAACAGATAAGGATACATATGATGAGTTCACGGAGCTGTTAGAACATGTAGTCAAACCAGGCACGGTTGCTAAGTTCAGTAATCCACCATTACTTTGGTATTTCAGTCACATTGGAATTGACGAGTATTATACGTATATAGGATCGTTGACTACGCCCCCTTGTAGTGAGGATGTGACCTGGATTGATTTTAAAGAGCCAGTATATATCTCTGCAAATCAGGTTAGACACTCATGGCATTCAGCATTTGCAAAATATATGTAACTTAGCTTTACATGTCCAAATGTTTCAATAGCACTGCCTTTTGTTACTGCCTTTGTTTAGAAATAGTGAGTTCATACAAACGAGATTAGATATTTTTATATAAGACAAATGTACACGTCTGTAAAAAAAAGTGTTACGCCACTTCAACTATGTGTCCAATTAGTCCTCACTCTTTATGCAAGCTCAGTGAGAAATAGAGAAAACCTTAAAAGTTTTGGCAGAATAGTTAAGTGTACTAGTCTGTTCAACTTCCTTCTAAACGTAATATACATAGCGACAAGGAACCCGGAATTTGTAAATAAAATATTTTGTCGTCTTCAAGCTAATCCGCACCAGTTGTAATACACTTATACCAACAATTTTCCAATCCTAGAAACACTTTTCATAAGCCCGTTTTTGGATGTCCTTCAGTGAATTTTGTTTTATCTTATCGATCGACTGAAAACTGGTTCCACGAAGCGGCAATTTCTGTTTGGGGAACAAGAAAAAATCAACGGAGGCAAATCTGGTGAATACGGTGGCTTTCAATTCAGTTACAATCGTGGCTCGATGTCATGATGCATTATTATCGTATAATATCTATAAATTCCGGCCGCTTTCGACGGACTTCCCCACGCAAACCTCTCAATATAGCCATATCGAAAATTCATGATGCACCAAATCACGAAAATCAGAAAAACAATGAGCAACACATTGATTTTTTAGTGCCTTTGGCGTAGTTTTTTTGGTTTCGCCTCATTTTTTTTTCTCCATTCCGATGATTGTTGACTTGTTTGCATGTCAAACTCATAAACCCATGTCTCATTAGCAGTTATATTGTTCTGCAGGAATATAAGATCAGAATTCGCATGATCAAGCATGTTCAAAAGTACCTGTTTACAGTACTCTTTTTGAAAAAAGTTTAGCTTTATCGGGACGATTCGAGCAAGAACTCGCTTCATAGCCAAATATCCACCACAATCATTTGAACGGCCTCGCGTGCGATGTCGAGCTCTCTTGCCAACTTTCTAACACTTGCCTGACAATTTTCAAGCACCACATCCTTCACTTTTTTAATATTTTCATCAGTTGAAGAGGTCGAAGGTCGTTCAGAACAAGGCATGCCTTAACGATCTCTCGAACTGAATCACCGTAAGCCTCTTCCAACTTTCGCAACGATTCCGCACAGGAAATATGACTAGAAAACCGAATTTGAGACAAATTTTTTGTTCAATATTTTTATGATTAAGGCAAGTCCTACCAACATTTTTTTGAAATATTTACCCGGGAAATTTAATTACAATTTCCGGGTGCTTTTTTGTTACAATGTAAATGAAAAACAATATGAAAAATATAATAAAGGACTCATAGATCTTTTTTGCCATTTGTCGATAAATAAGCCATAGTTATGACTTAGGCCCACTCCGCAATTAACTCATTTTATTTTATTTCTTCAGTATTTAGTTCAGCCGTAGTTCTAAATTAACCTTTTAACTAACATCAACTTATTGTTTTTTTTTTGTTACAATTCTATTACCTTTATTTTTTCTATTACTTCTATTTATCATTCAGATCGAACGTTTCCGTCATCTTCGCACTAACGACAATTCGCCAATGACACACAATTACCGCCCACTTCAGCCGCTTAATGATCGCACCGTCTATTCTTCGATGACGTTGAGAGAACCAAAACGTCGTGTTACACAGCCGACCAGTGATACACCTTTTGTAGATAATTTCGTTGGCGGTGCCACGATGCAGAAGCCTTTTGTGGTCGGTGTTACAACCATCATGCTTTCGTTGAGTTTGTTGACCGCTATGTGAATAAAAATTATATATATAAGTTGTAACAGTTATTATTTGCCTAATTCGACGCTTACCAAAGTATCAGTATTGCATGTGGACAAATATCCAGTGTGCTTAAGTATATACATACGTGTTTTACGATGTTTGGCCAGAGTGAGATGACAATTTTTCAACGATTTTCGGAAATTTCAACACACATTTTGATAATAATATAGCCGATCTTATTACACTGGAATGGATTCGAATAAATCTCAAATAAAATCGAACATATGTCACCATAAATTTTGTTGCCTACAACTATTAATCCTCTCCTATCCGAACAAATTTGTATGTGACGCTCTTGAACCAGATATTATCGCCTGAGGGAATTGAATTAAAAAAAAATTGTACGCATTATTTTTTAAGAACCACCCTATACTTACTTACTATTAATAATATAAATGCATGTGGTGCTTTCACCAGTATGTTAAATAATTTAATTGTTAATTAAGTTCATATCTTCATACATTCACACATTCGTGTAGTTTTAGTTACAATTAACTCAAAGCAGTATTCTCACAACATAAAAATCCTCTGATGTTTAAGTTAACTTCAAATACTTGCACTTAAGTATATATTTGTTAATTTTGTGATTTTTAAGAGAGAATTATGCAATAAAAACAAAATTGTTTTCTGTATATGTATACTCGCGTTTTGTAAATAAATATATTTAAGGGGTCAGTAGGGTAATCTGGGCTGTTTTTTGACATTTTTTTTCATAGAAATTTTTATTCTACAATAGAACTTTTTTCACATATGAGGTATATCGTGGAGCGTATAAACACATTTTTTCGGAATTTTTTGATGACATCTATTGGAGAAATGGTTGGGTGAATGAGATGCGTTTTTTCACTGGCGGACACGATTTCTCATGTTTAGATCATCTGAAACACAAAAACCCAATTTATTCTTAAAAAGTACGTGCATGGTTATCATGAAAAAATGTTGTTAAATAAAAAAGTAATTAATGTTTTTTTTAATTTTTGCCCATGTTTTTTTTCCATAAATTTTGTCATAACATTGTCAATAAATTATAAAAAAATATGAATCCAGAAGGGACGATAGTTAGGCGTTTTGTGAACATTAAAAAAAAAATTAAGCAAATCGGTTGAGTAATTCCACCGGAATCATGTCAGCCAGTTTAAAAAAGTGTGTTTTGAGAAAAACGCGTCTAAAGTTTGAGGTGAGGCACTCCGAGCGCTCTGAACGTCGAGCGGTATTATTATTTTTGGGCCTTTTTCGAAACCTTCCAATGGTAAAGTGGGTTTCTACATTCTAAGGGTATAAGTGAACAGAAAATGCAAAAAAAAAAATATTTGAAAAAAGATTACCCTATTGACCCCTTAAAAGTTAATTGTTGTTTTTGGAATTTCCCATTTAATAACCGGTATTCCAAGTAGATGTACTTTTTTCACTATCCCTTTTTTGATAGGTCACTCGTGAGTTGAGTCAAACCCTCATGTGATTTTTGTTCAGTATTGTTTGGCTTTTCATCAAGGAAACACTTACCTCTGAACAACATTTACAAATCGTTCAATTTTATTACGAAAATTCAGCATGCACAAGAAGTGAAGCCAATCGAGCTTCCCAATTGACATCGCTTCGCTCTATGGGCTCTTGAAAAGTCCCAAGAAGATCCGACATTTTCGAGCCAAATTTCGTTCAGCGATGAGGACCATTTCTGGCTCAGTAAGTATGTAAACAAGCAAAATTGCAGCATTTTAGACGAAGTGCAACCTGAAGAGATTCAAGAGATGCCATTTCATTCAAAAAGAAACGGTTTGGTGTGGTTTGTGGGCCGGTGGAATAATGGGTCCGTATTCCTTCAAAAATGTTGCCGACCGATATCGCGCCTTGATAACCAACTATTTGATGCCGGCAATTGAAGCTCGTGACCTCGGCGACAATTGGTTTCCACAAGGCGGCGCCACTTCCCACGCATCGCATCAACCAATGGATTTCTTGAGAGAACACTTTGTTGAGCAGATAATTTCACGGTTTGGGCCGATCGATTGGCCAACAAGATCGTGTGATATCACGCTGTTAGACTTTTTCCTGTGAGGATATGTAAAGTCTAAAGTCTATGCGGATAATCCCGCTTCGATACAAGCCTTGGAGCAAAACATCGTGCGTGTCATTGCCAGTTACCAGTCGAAACGCCCGAACAATTCATTGCATATTAGAGACTCAACGGAAGAACGTTGCCGCGACGAACGTTTGAAAAAGATAATCTTCATAAAATAAATGCAAAAGAATATTCTTTCGGAAGATAAAAAAAAAGTTTCCATTAAATTTGAAGTTTCTGTGTTTTTTCTTTAAAAAAGTAGTGGACCCCGAAATGGATCACCCTATAAAAATCATTACCGGAATATCTTTTATTCCGGCTGAGAGGTAATATATGATTAAAAGATGGCTTTGAATACGGAATGTCTGTGGAGGTTACGGACAAAATTTAAAAAATAAACCCTTCTCTTAGGTACTTTTACGTTAATGACGTACGTGACGTATAGGTTTGCCACAACGAATGCGTTGCGCAAGTAAACAAAAATCAGCTGTTTTTCATAACCGCCAACGTCAAATGTCAATTGAATACGTCACCGTATGCAAAAGTTGAGAGTTGGCCTACCGGATGCTTCTCCGGTAAAGGACGCATTGTTAATGTGTCGCTCTCCATATAAATGCATACATTTAACTCAGTTGTCAGTTGCATACCTCTCCGCTAGGAAATCAACGTACCCTTTCTAACGTGGCCTTAACTGTAATTAGGAAGTTAGAAGTGTCGCATTTCTTTCTTTAGACTCTAAGCTTCTTTAACTACATGTGTGTATATAAAATAGCGAAACCTTAAGCCCACGTGATTCTTTGATCTCGGAGTCCTTAAATTTTATGACTTTTTGCCTAGGACTAATGTAATAAGTACTCAAACAAACCCTATAAACGATTTTCCTCAACATCTTTGGAAGTAATAAATATTTGTTAGATGGACGTGTTTGTATTCGAATTGCTACAGGCACATCGCTCCGCAAGTAGAAAATTATGACAAATTGTTCTTTTTATAGAAGCCACTGCACATTAAGCTTTTGTTATACAAATCAGTCAGCGAGCAGAACATTTCAGCTAGATCAACTAATCAAACCTAAAACATTTTGATACAAGTATATTAAATTTATTTGCATTTCAACTTTACTAAACCAATCTAATACTCCAATAATCGATTTTTAATTATTTTACAGCGGCCAAGTGCACTGGCAAACATCTTAGTCCGTTAAATATCGACTCTGTGGACATAGTTAATAAAACTTTTCCACCATTTGCAATGTTAGCCTTTCAGAAGGAACCGAAAATTGCTGAAATTGTGAATACTGGAGACACCATTCTTTTTCAGTATACATATGACGATGAGCAACCAGTTATAAGTGGCGGACCACTAAAGGGGAAGTTTATCTTCCAAGAAATATATTTTCATTGGATGGGCAATGATACATTCGGCCATGAGGATCGCACCGACACCGTCCTTTTTCCAGCTGAATTGCATATGACTTTCAGAAATGCCAAATATCACACATTTTACGAAGCAAAAAGAGAAAGTAACGGTGTGGCAGTTTTAGCCTATCACTATAAGGTTTACTAATGCGCTATTTGAAAGTTTCTCGGTTGAAATTTATGCTTTTCTTGCGTATTTATTTTTAGGTGAGACAAAAGGGTAGCTTTCTTTATGATAAATTGATAGAGATAATAGAGGATGTTGCAAGACCAGGCGCAATCGCCAAGTTTCGCAGTCCAGTAAAGTTGTGGGACTTTATTGTTTATAACGTCGTTGACTATTATACGTATACCGGTACAATGACGATGCCACCATGCAGGAAAGACGCTATATGGATTGATTTTAAAGACCCCATTCATATTTCTGAAAAACAGGTATGTTTTATGGTTTTAAATATTCTGCCATACCATAGGTATATACGTAGGGGTTAAGCCAGCGCCAAGCCTCAGAGAACTAAATTTCGGTTGACCAGGCCCGTAGGGTATAATTGTCAATTTGACGTATCTTTAAAATATGAACCCATTTGTTGATTTCCAAATTATAACAACAAAAGTGCAATTAACGGTACCTTCAAATAATTTATATCGAAAGTTCTTCGAAGGGGTGCCATCCTTTTTTAAATTGTGTGAGTTGAAATGAAATCCAACGGTAATTAACTAAAAGAACATAAACTAATCAGATCGTCCAGTATTGGATATTCTTAATATAAATCAGTTCAAAAGCTTTACTATAGATGTGTCACGGCTCACTAATTCTTCTACATCTTATACACTTTATGTCGGATATGACGTACCTTATAAACGGGTGGTCCAAGTAGAGGTACTTTTTTTCAATAGCCTTTTATTGACAGATCACACGTGAGACGTATACAAATCGTTCAACTTTATTAAGAAAGTTCACGTTCTGTAAAGAATGTGTTTCGCGCGCTACGCTCAAATTATGGTCAACATAATCGGCCTATTGAGCATACTACCATATTCACAACACTATCACACATCTTGAAACCGACCATTCATTACTGAATAATATTCGACCGAATAGAGCGCGTCCAGTACGCAATTAAGAAAATATCGCAGCCGTAGTTGAGAGTATATACGAAGACCGTGGAAAGTCGACTCGGCAGCGTTCGCAGCAACTCGGATTGACGTATGGCACGACTTGGCGCTTTTTATGTTGAGATCTTAAATATAAAGCGCTCGACCTTTCCAATTGACATCGCTTCGCTGTATAGGCTCTTGAAAATTTTCAAGAAGATCCGACGTTTTCGTGCCAAATTTTGTTCAGAGATAAGGCCCATTTCTGGCTCAGTGGGTATGAAAACAAACAAAGGTGTCGCATTTGGGACGGAGCAACCTGAAGATATTTAAGAACTGCCACTTCATCCAGAAAAAACAACGGTTTGGCCTGATTTGTGGGCCGGTGGTATCATCGGTCCATATTTCTTCGGAAAAGATGCTGGTGAGAACGTAACCGTCAATGGCGACCGTTATCGCGCCATGATAACTGAATAAAAAGAAGCTCGTAATCTCGGCGAGATTTGTTTTTAACAAGACGGCGCCTCTTCCCACACATCACCTCAATCAATGGCCAATCGTGGTATCACACGATAATTTTTCCTTTGGGGATATTTAAAGTCTAAAGTCGACTTCGAATTCGGCCTTGGACAAAAACATCACACGTGTACATTCGCCAGTTACCAGTCAAAATGCTCGAACGAGTCATCGAAAATCGTACTTAATGGATGAACTATCTGAGACGTAGCCGCGGCCAACATTTGAGAGCGATAATCTCCAAGAAATAAATGCCAAAGAATGCTCCTTCCAACGATAATAAACAGTCTCCATTAAATTTGCAGTTTCTGTGTTTTGTCTTTATAAAAGTAGAGGTTCTCGAAATGGATCACCCTTTATATGTATATATGAATAAAAACCCACAATTTCTTGGGTGTGATGTGTTAACGTGTCAAAAATTATTTAAAGCCTTATGCATAAACCTTCCTTTAGTTTCCATATACGTAATATTATTATTTTCGTAGCTCTTTTAATTAAAGTCTCTACAGCAAGGGTTTGAGAATAGAACGCTTAGCTTACTAACGTCCTGGCTGAAAATATAGCGTTTCGCATCTTTCTTCTTGACTTGCTACCATTATGATATCTTAAGCAAACTAAGCGATCACATGATCTATACCACATAACAAAAATAATCCCTTTACAGTTCATACACAACATTCGTTTATAATAAAACTTTGTAAACCTTTAGATTATTTTAATGTTTTGTATTGTAATAACTTAGTCCTACCTTGTTGACTTTAATTTTCTTTCTCTGTCTTTCTCTTAATCTTACCATCTAGTTAAATTATTTTCGAAAAATCCAAGCGCATGATATGACACCAATGATCTACAGTCATCGTCCTTTTTTGCCGTTTAGTAATCGTACAGTATTTTCTGCGATGGATTCGAGCAACTCAGACGAAGAATACGAAGACATTCAGAGTGCCGTACCTTTTGTAGATAGATTGGTGGGTGACGCAGCAATGTGGAAGCCTGTTGAAATCAATATTTTGATTGGGACCTTTTCATCAAGTTTTATGACAACTTGGATCGCAACTACTCGGCAGACGATGGCTTAAAGAATGGAAAATGGAATGGGTACGAGCATTTTAATGCGTTTTTATTCCTTACTATGCATGGCAAAATAACGGTCATTGTGAACCGAATGCAAAACTTAACACAGTTTAAGAGCTTCTTATTAGCCACTAAAATTAAAGCTTAAATCAACTTACTTGAGCGAAAGATTTACATAGTAACTAAAACGAAAAAGAGTTTGACGAAGAATTAACGCGAGGAACGGTCCAATAAGTCATTGTTTTTGTTACTTAACAAGTCAATCATCCGACCGTTTACAGACCGTTCACAACATCGATATAACCGCCGAGGTCTACAAGGACGTAAATGTGAGAAAACAAGTGTCTCTTGACACTTCATCATCATCATCTTGTCATGTTAGTAATAGGAATTTTTCGAAAAAAAAACCCAAGAGCTTTTAATAATAATGCACTTTTTTAATAATAATTAATTATTAATAATTATTTTGTTACTTAGATGTTGTAGCTTCAATAGCAAAGCTTTTGTGATTTCAGTAAAAAATAATAATAATAATTAAATAAAGAAGTTATACTATATACAAGTGTATATATATACATACAGAAGTATACATCTACTTGTTATTTATATTAAACTTCTCAGTTTGAGAAACCTTCTTCAATAGGGTGTGCAACTCAGCTCAGTTGAATTGAAGTTAAAACAATTCAACTACCGATTGCCTTTAAGGAAGTCAACCTACAAAATTGAAGATTTGAAAAAAGGTAATTAAATTTTACATTTGAAATTGGTTTTGATTTGTTTTACAATGACGAAAATGTTACGGCCGAAACTGATGTGCAGCGCATTCCAAAAGCCTTCGTGTCATCAACTAAGCCAAATTGTGACCTGCCTCGTTCCTTGCGGGTACTTTTCTCCACGACTTCAACAAGATTTTCATTTTGCTGTAATATTGTATTATTTTTTCTGAATATTAACCAAAATTACTGATTAAAAATATTTTAAAATAATTTATTCCGTTTTCCACTTTCTGTTAAATTTTTTCCCGAAATAATTTGCATTAATGTTCAACTAGCGAGCTATAAACCCCTCCCAATGAAGAGGAAACAACAGTCTCGGATGAAAGACCTCACTTTTGATGACGACCACAGCAAACGTAATAAAGATTATGATTTAGGAATATTCGGTCCCTAAATTACAACGTTACCTTGGATAATAACCCGTGCCAAATTTAGTGAAAATAAATAAAAAATTTTCAATACATCGACTCGATTCATTCATTCAGCCATTGTGGTCCGAAATCGGCTGTTCTGACAAATGAGCAGCTTCTTGTTGAGAAAAGGACGTGTGCCAAATTTTAAATCGATATCTAAAAAAACTGAGGGACTACTTCGCGTACATACAGCCAGACCGATAAGACTAAATTGACTCAACTCGATATATATGCATATTTTATAGGGTCACCAATGTCTCCTTCTTTGTGTTCCGTCTAAATGAAGTGTGGTGAACCATTCGCACTTGTTATTGTTTTAATTTTGTTAAAATTTCTGAATTGATTTCATTTATCACGCGAATGGCAAGACAAGCATTATTAGTTACTTGATCTGATCACAAAGAACAGTTAGGTGAACAAAACATACAATATTTTGAATTCTTATGGATGAATACTGCGGAGTATACTATTTAGGTTGATAATATGTCAATGACTAATTGCCGTTCTTATGACAAGCTCAGACATATGTATTTGATAGCATTTGAAGTCTTCATTTCCGCAACTTTTATAATTCATTAACTTCAATAACTTTATTTTTCTTTAGTTAGTAAGTAGAAGTAGAAAGCGTACAGCGTTAAAAATAAATTCAAAAGATGCCAAGAAACCGCGGAATAAGCATGATTGATGGATTATATAAATATTCCAGCTGTCATATATTTGCACAAAAATTGGCATACTATTTTGACAGCCAAACAATCTAAACAATCTAAGAATTTCATTGCCTTCCAATTTGTAAGACAATAGTTTATCGACTAAGGCTACAGGTATTTGTTGGCATTGTTTGAAAGGTTGGGAGAATCTCTGCTCGTCGAGTGGAAAGTTAATGCTTGCTTCACTGAATACGTACTTGGAAAAATGTGTTGGGTCTACGAACAAACCGCAGTTGAAATGGTCATATTAGTGCTACGAGAAGATATTTACATATCGCTCATTTGCTGCAAGACCGGCATAAGTCAAAACAAGTAAGGAAGGGCTAAGTTCGGGTGTCACCGAACATTTTATACTCTCGCACGATAAAGTGATAATCGAGATTTCATTATCCGTCATTTACATATTTTTCAAATACCGTATTTGTGTAAAGTTTTATTCCGCTATCATCATTCGTTCCTAATGTATATACTCGTATTATACAGAGAAGGCATCAGATGGAATTCAAAATAGCGTTATATTGAAAAAAGGCGTGGTTCTTAACCGATTTCACCCATATTTCGTACATGTCATCAGGGTGTTAAGAAAATGTTGCATACCGAATTTCATTGAAATCGGTCTAGTAGCTCCTGAGATATGGTTCTTGGTCCATAAGTGGGCGAGCGCCACGCCCATTTTCAATTTTTAAAAAAGCCTGGGTGCAGCTTCCTTCTGCCACTTCTTCTTCCGTAAAATTTAGTGTTTCTGACGTTTTTGTTAGTCGGTTAACGCACTTTTAGTGATTTTCAACATAACCTTTGTATGGGAGGTGGGCGTGGTTATTATCCGATTTCTTCCATTTTTGAACTGTATATGGAAACGCCTGAAGGAAATGACTCCATAGAGTTTGGTTGACATAGCTATAGTAGTTTCCGAGATATGTACAAAAAACTTAGTAGGGGGCGGGGCCACGCCCACTTTTCCAAAAATATTACGTCCAAATATGCCCCTCCCTAATACGATCCTTTGCGTCAAGTTTCACTTTAATATCTTTCTTTATGGCTTAGTTATGACACTTTATAGGTTTTCGGTTTCCGCCATTTTGTGGGCGTGGCAGTAGGCCGATTTTGCCCATCTTCGAACTTAACCTTCTTATGGAACCAAGGAATACGTGTATCAAGTTTCATCATGATATCTCAATTTTTACTCAAGTTACAGCTTGCACGGACGGACGGACAGACGGACGGACGGACAGACAGACATCCGGATTTCAACTCTACTCGTCACCCTGATCACTTTGGTATATATAACCCTATATCAGACTCTTTTAGTTTTAGGACTTACAAACAACCGTTATGTGAACAAAACTTTAATACTCTCCTTAGCAACTTTGTTGCGAGAGTATAAAAATCGATTTGCCAGAAAACGCGTTAAAAGTTTTCAACTGACTCCAACCTTACACGGAAGACAGGAATCATATTCTCTTCTCAAGCGAAGCATATAAGAGGTATTCATATGAATTTTTCACTTAACGTGAAGTATGATATAACGAACAATTCTGCATCCTTAACTCAAAAATCACGTTTTTTGATTTATGCCGGTCTTGCAGCAAATGAGCGATATGTATGTAAATTTCGGTCTGGAATCTCTCATGTATCTGTGTTCTCTCTTACTTCACTCATTATAGCAAAGTTTATTAGTGAAGTCTAATTACAGCGTCTGTTTACCAGCGGTGCGGCTGCGAGCGGGCGTCAGTCTTGAAACAAACGAATCCCTATATAAATGTATATAAAGCTTTATACTCCTGGCCTAGCAAGGCTGTGCGCTGAGTTTGGGATCCGCCACGTTGAAACCACTACCAATGAAAGGGAGACAACAGTCTCGGATGAAAGATCCTCGCGGCTGGAGCGCGCTTATGAGAACTGCCCTCGCCACGACTTAAAAATTGTGCTTGACGACTTTAACGCCAGGGTGGGCAAAGAAAGCATCTTTGGTACAACAGTCGGAAAATTCAGCCTCCATTGGGGCCCAAAAAATGGTTTTCTGTAGTAATAGATTCTAGCACAAGAAAATTCATCAAGCTTCTTTGCTGTCTCCGGATCGAAAAGCCACCAACCAGATCGATCATGTTGTGATAGATGGACGACACGCCTGCAGTGTCATTGAAGTGCGTACGCTTCGAGAACTCAACACCGACTCGGACCACTATCTTGTTGTAGCGTCAACAAATACAGGGAAGGTACCACCTCGAAAAGCTACTACCACAACCGAGAGCGAAACAGATTTCTACTCGTCTTGCACTTCTGCTCTCTTGAAGAACTTATCAGAAATTCGGTAATATGGAACTGTGGGATGGCATTTTAAGATCCTTACGTACAGCTGCAAACGAAACCGTTGAGTTTCGTAAAGGTCTAAAGAAGGTTTAAAGAACGGAGCATACTCTTGTAGGACCCAAAGGGGAGATTTGGTAGCTGATGTTCAAACCATACTGAAGTTATGGAGGGAACATCTGGAGATGGCGAGCACGATTCCTCAATCGATGACGATGGATTAGATGGCCGAATATGATGAGGTTCGAATAGCAATTATCAAATTGAAGAACAACAAAGCGGCAGGGGCCGAAGAATTATCGGCAGAGTTTTTCAAATACGGCGGTGAAGAACTGACAAGGCATATGCATCAGCTTCTTTGCAAGATATAGTCGGATGACGGCATGCCCGATGATTGGAACCTAAGTGTGCCCTGCCCAATCCACATAAATGGGACGGAAGAATTTGCGCCAATTACCGTGGGATAAGCCTCTTTATTACCGTGGATAAGTCTCCTTAATATTGCATATAAGGATCTATCGAGCGTATTGTGTAAAAGACTGAAGCCCATTTCATCAACAAACTGAAACAAAGCTGCCTTCGACAGTACGAAAAGGAACTGCCTCTATGCAACTGTGTAAGCTGACATGAGCAACACAAAGAGCTCCGTCAGGTTCGGTAATGACCTCTCCGAGCTTTTCGATACCAAACGAAGTTTCAGACAAGGAGACTCCCTATCGTGTAACTTCTTAAATATATTGCTGGAGAAAATAATTCGAGCTGCAGAGCTTAATCGAACAGCTCTTCTATAAGAGTGTTCAGCTGCTGGCGTACGCCGATGACATTGATATCATTGGCCTCAACAACTGCGCCGTTAGTTCTGCTTTCTTCAGAACGGATAAGGAAGCGAAGAAAATGGGTCTGGTAGTGAACGATGACAGACGAAATATCTTATCAAACAAACAGTCTTCGCATTCGGGAATAATTTCGTTTACCTTGGAACCAGTGTCAATACGAATCACTCTTGCTAACCGGTGCTACTTTTGACTGAGTAGAAAATTAAAAAGTTAAGTCCTCTTTCGACGAACAAAGACAAAATTCTGCAAGTCTTTCATCATTTCCGTCCTGCTATATAACATCATCTAATGAGTCGGCCTTGGAATATTTATGATTATTTGCGCATTGGCAGCGGCGAGTACCGCAGTCGATGGAACTAGGAGCGGTACGAAATATACGGCGACATTGACTTAGTTCAGCGAATCAAGAGACAGCAGCTACATTGATCTAGATCACTTTGTCCGGATGGAAGAAAACACTCCAACTTTAAACGTTTTCGATTCAGTACACCTGGATGCAGTGAAACGCAGACGAAAAAGCTTCAGACGTGACAGAACACTGCAGTCGCGACTTACATAGCAAGGCCCGTATGCTTCCAGTTAAAAAACACCACGAACTTCTCTTCAAGCAATTTCTGTTGGGTTGTTTTCGCAGAGTGACGCTTGCGCAGCTTCATTCTGGATACTGTGGTCCTACTTATCCAACACCGACCCCGTCATACCAAATATATGTCCAGCATGCAAAGAGTCCTCAGTTGATACTAACCAGCTCGTTGCATGCCCAGGAAACTTCACTCATCTAACACCCGTCATCCTATGATCTGACACCGTCGAAGCACCTGCTTTGTCACGAAGTTTGTAACACCCAGTCGTCGGAGACCCTATAAAGTATGTATATTAATGATCAGTATGTTGAGCTGAGTCGATTTAGCCATGTCCGTCTGTCAGTTTTTAAGATATCCTTTTGACATTTCGCAAACGTCATTTTCTTTTCAAGAAGTTGCTCATTTGTCCGAACTGCCGATATCGGACCACTATAACATATAACTGCCATACAAACTGAACGATCGGAAAAAAGTTCTTGTATGGAAAACTTTTGCATTTGACAAGATATATTCACGAAATTTGGTATATACACTGAACGATCGGAATCAAGGACTTGTATGGAATCTTTTGCATTTGACAAGATATATTCACGAAATTTGGTATAGTTTATTTTCTAAAGCAAAATTGTAATCTCCGAAGAAATTGTTCAGACCGGTTAACTATAGCATATAGCTGCCATACAAACTGAATGATCGGAAAAAAGTTCTTGTATGGAAAACTTTTGCATTTGACAAGATATATTCACAAAATTTGGTATAGATTATTTTCTAAGGCAACAATGTAATCTCCGAAAAAATTGTTCAGATCGGATTACTATAGCATATAGCTGCCATATAAACTGAACACATAGTTACTGAAAGAAATGCACCTGTGAAGGGTATATCAGCTTTGGTGCAGCCGAAGTTAACGTTTTTTCTTGTTTTGATTGACTGCTTTTTTCGGGAAAAATCTATTAAAAGACTTTTGAATCAAACGCATATTTTATTAGGATTTTTGAAGACATTTCTGAGATTTATTGCTGTAATTGTTTTTGTTTTCTTTAATAATTCTTTCATGTTGCATTTAAGTATTCCTTAGGCATAAAAATGACCGTACAATAAATTAAATAATGTTTTTTGCTTTCTTTTGTTTTCACACCGCAACCCCCATTATTTCTGAGGGGCTTAATGCATTTATATGCACGTGTGTGTGTGTGTGTGGTGTGGCGTGGCTTTCTGTGTGAATCTGTGTAATTTAATGAAATTTTGAAATTTGTGTGTATGTGTATGTATGTAATTGAATTTACTTTGATTTTGTTTAATGTATGTATACATATTTTTTTTGTTGTTGTTGCGCTAACGCAAAATCCTTATATGCAATGTATTTTAGTTTTCTACAGCTTGTATTTTTGTATTTTGTTACGCTTTCACAATAATGTTAGTCATTACAATAATTAGAATTTACTTTTCACATCTTCTATAACTAGATTATTAATTGTAAAATATATACTTTATAATAATTGCTTATGATCTTAAATGTATGCTATACATTTTAGCCTAGTAGCGTTATTTGAACTTAAATTTACACATATCGCTATTTCTATATATATTTATGTGTATGTATGTTTATATTTTGTATTTATGCATGGTTGTTTTTTGTGTATATATTTGTTGTTGCAAATTGTTGCTGTGTTTATTACATAACTAAATAATCAATCAATTTTTCGTCCCTAGCGTGTTTATATTTTTTTATGTTTTTTTTGTTTTCGTGCTTGTTATGCTGCAGTATGAGCTCATAGCTGAACTGACGCGCTTTGCTTTTATTATTAAATTATTTTTATTGTTATAACGATTTATTTTTTGCAAAATGCATATGTTTGTGTATGTTTAATGACTTTTAAGAATGTGCATTGTTGTGAAATTTTTACTAATTTTATAATGCCAAATTATATATTGTCGCGTCATGAAGTGATTTCAAATCAGAATTTTAATAAATTAATTTTTTAATAAAAAATAATAAAATAAAATAAAATAAAATAAAAAAAAAAAATTAAAAAATAATAAAAAATAAAAAATATTAAAAAATAAAAAAAAATATTAAAAAAAAACAAAAAGATTATTAAAAAATAAAAAAAAAAACATAAAAAAATTTTAACAAAAATATAAAACAAAAATAACTAAAAACAAAAAAAAATTATAATGGATTATAAGCAATAGGTGGCTTGATAAATGTAAAACAAAAATAAAATTAAAAAAATAAAAGTTATAAAATTAAAAAAAATAATAATAAATTAAAAAAAAGATATGTAAATAAAATCAAATAAAAATTTATAATATGCATTATAAGTAAAACGTTGCTTGATAAAAGTAAAAAAATACAAAAAATAAAAATAAATTTAAAAAATTAAAAAAATATAAAAAATATAAAAAAATAAAATAATAAAAAATATTTAAAATATATAATATATATAAAAAAAAAGATTAAAAACATTATAATAATAAAAAAATATAAACAAATAAAAATTTATAATAATGCATTATACGCAATAGATTGCTTGGTAATTAATAAATTAATTTTTTAATAAAAAGTAAATAAAAAAATAAAAGCATTAAAATAATAAAAAAATTAATAAAAAAAAAATAAAAAAAAAATAAAAAAAATAAAATAAAAAAAATAAAAAATAAAATAAAAAAAAAAAAAAAAATTAATAAAAAATAAAAAAATAAAATAATAAAAAAATAAATATAATAAAAATAAAATAAAATTGTAATAATAAAAAAAAAATAATAAAAAAAACAAAAATTAATAATAATGCATTATAAGCAATAGCTTGCTTGTTAAATGTAAATTTTGAATTTTCGAATTAGTTTTTAATGCTAAACGCCGTTTATTTACAGTAATGCAATGGTGCTGCTGCTTTTCTTGCTGATTTTTGATTTTTGCGTGCTGTTACCTACACTTTAGTTGTAATTTTGAAGCATTATTGGCATAAAACATTTTTGCATTTAATTTCTCATTTACTTTTGAAAAAATTTCGAAATTTTTACTTTACACTTTATGCACTTAAAATCAAACAGAAGCATATATACACATTGCATATACATACATATATGCATGTAAAAATACCAATTTTCATTATTTTACTTTAAAGTGTTTTTTTCGTTTGACTGTCGCATAAATACATACATACGTGCTAGCCACCAAAGTACTAGAGCCATATTCGAATTTTATTTCAAAAATCTGTTTCTGTTACCAACTAATTTACATACACAAACATTTTGGCTTTACATTAGCATATCGTACCTAAATATATACATGCGCTTATAGTTATCAAAGAAATTGCAAGTGGCGGTGCTGCTTGGAGGCGACAGCTCAACTCTTGTCATTAACTACTTTTATATATTATCATTAAATCAAATAGTTTAGTTGTCAGCTTAAAAATATAGCATTAGACTAATTTTGAAAATGTTTGTCAAGTATTTTGCTTACATTTTAGGCATATTTTATTCAAATTCCACGCTAACAAGTAATTTGAGCGTCAAGTAAATGTATAAATAGCATTCAATTAATTATATAAATAAACAAATAATACTAAAGTGTGTTAAATAAATATGTTTAATACGAGTTGAAAGCATACAAACGAGGAGTACATTATATAATTATGCTAGCAAACAAAATACTTCAAGGAGAATCGCTTAAAAACACGCTTCACATTTGTTCATTATTAAATTGGTCAATTAAGTAACATATTTACAGATTTATGTGTGTGTGAGTGAATTTATATACATATACATCTATGCATATATGTATATTTGATGAATATATAGATGTATATTCAACACGATTTGCATGTACATATGTGTATGCTTCACAATTCCATAATTTGTCTATTCAATAGTGCCACAGCGCAGCTACAAATATAATATTCTTTGTAAAATAAAACAGAAAACTCTAAAAAATAGTATTAAAACAACTTCACTGTCATGGCTATTTATTGGTTAACTGAAACAGCTTGCAGTTGTAATTATAACTACCATCTATGTATGTGTGTGTAGTGAACACGTGCATGTCGCTGCCTGCAAGAATAACGCATTCCGTCAAAAAGCTTTGTTTTCTAACAAATAACTCAAAAATCATTAACTGCACATTTAGCAGCTACCGTTAATGTGCATGTTGTTGCAAAAACAGCTTGGTTTAAGCGAAAAAAACCATATGTAAGCGTATTTTTTTTGGGTTACGTCTAAGCAAACGCGTTGCTTGGCGCATGAATTATACCGTATTATACTCTCTATATGTATTTATTGTTGTAGTGTGTTGTCAACTTCTCAGCTACTGCATTTATCACTAATTTAGTGTCTAACGCCTACTGCCGTGAAAAGACTTGCTCAATATTGGCTTTTTGTAAATCGAACGCGTTGCAAAAACGGGATTTCGAAAACAACGTTTGTACAAAAATCTATAAATTTATGTTATATAACTTACAAGATATACCACTAAACACTTTTTTGTTTACTAATTTCAGTTATCGCATATTTTTTAACACTTTCCTTGTTAGAAATCTCATTTAATTACTTTTTAAATTTACTGTACTGCAGTTTACGCGCTTTCTTAAGTGTTGCTCAAATATTTTCGAGTTGGCTTAATAGCGCCGTTATACACATATACTACTACTTCTTTCGTCTCACTTTTGTGTATGTGTTTATATACATTGGTTTGTTGTATTAAACAAATTTATAAAATATTCAACTTATTTGATATAAATATGCTTGCATTGCCACTTTGTTCCAATTCCATTACAGTTCGGTGTTCATCACTCATTATAACGGTTGTTTGATTGGTGGAATATATTCATTGCACTTTTTTTCGTTTTGTTTTTGCTTTATGGCGGTTGTGTGCTATTTATTCCAAGTAAATACTAACGTAGTTGATTTCTGTGGAACAATGGAAAGTATTAGAAAGAAATGTTAGTGGAATATTTGATAAACATTATTTAGTATACATAATATAAATTTATATTGTATCTGTAAATAATATAAACGTTTAGGAACTTATTAAAATTTATTAAATTATTACTTAATATAAGTGAAAGTTACTATGAGTGCATACTTTTAGCTGTACATTGGCCTGAAAAAAAAACTATTTTGTACCACTTTTTTGACTGTTTCGCATTTTAGAACAGTAAAAATTTCAATTTAGGGATATATTCCAGACATAAAAAAAATCTATAAAGAAGACTATTTAAACATTTTGGTTCAGTCATAAAATATTTTACACCTATTTTAAGCCCACCATCTATAATTTTAATTTTAAAATTTACTTTTTAATATTCAATTCTATTAAAATCTTTCATAATATTGGGTAGTCGAAAAATTCTTTTCGTATTGCTAATCAAACTTCAACTTATTTTTTTTTATATTTATAATGAAGTTTAATGAACCAAAGATGTACCATTTTAGTCGACCACTTTTTGCCATTTTTCCGCTAGAGAAATTATTCCATCAGTGTAAAACTTTTCTGGTTTCTCGGCGAAAAAATGGGACAAGTAATTTTCACAGGCTTCTCTTGAAGTAAACTTTATTCCATTAAGCGAGTTCTGCATTGACCGAAACAAATGGTAGTCCGATGGTGAAAGGTCAGGACTATATGGTTTTTGCCGAGTCATCAAAGATGTGTGTGGTCTAGCGTTGTCCTGATGGAAGACCCTTTCTGTAGATCAGCGAATTAAAAGACAGCGGCTACGCTGGCTAGGTTATGTTGTCCGAATGGACGAAAACACTCCAGCTCTGAAAGTATTCGACGCAGTATCCGCCGGGGGAAGCAGAGGAAGAGGAAGACCTCCACTCCGTTGGAAGGACCAGGTGGAGAAAGACCTGGCTACGCTTGGAATATCCAATTGGCGCCACGTAGCGAAAAGAAGAAACTACTGACGCGCTGTTGTTAACTAGGCTAAAATCGCGTAAGCGGTGTCTACGCCAACTAAGAAGAAGATCCACTTTTCGTCTCCTGTCACCATTCGCATTAGAAATCGTTCGTTTTCATTTCGTTTCACAAATTTCATTGTGTGGCTTGCGTGGCACTCTTTCCGTTTTTATACAAAAATTTCAAAATATAGCGAATGTCTTCATTATTTTCACTCAATTTAATTTTTTTTGGTTAAATGAAGCTTAAAATCTCTCCTTTCCAACACTATATGGTATGATACAATGTGATGGATGGCACTGGAGATATACGACTGACAAAATACGAAAAGACTTTTTTGACTACACAATATTTATAATTGATTTGTTCAGTCAGTTTATATGGGTGGCTCTATGCTATGGTAGACTAATCTGAAAAATTTGTTCGGAGATTATGCCGTCGCCTTGGAAAATGATCCATGCCAAATTTTATGAATATATCTCGACAAATAAAACAGTTGTCCATACAAGCACTTCATTTTGAGCGTTTAGTTTGTATAGGAGCTACATGCTATAGTGGTTCGATATACGCGATATACGACATTTGAATTTCAGAACGACAGACAGACTGACGGACATGGCTAAATCGGCTCAACTCGCCACGCTGATCATTTATATACATGTACATATATATATATATATATAAACTTTATAATAACCGCGTAAACCTTGTCTACGCCAAAGAAGATATGTATGTATATAGTTCAAGGGTCCTACTTGATGTTACAAAGTTTGTGGCCAACACAATATACCCATACCCACAATATACTCATGGTATAAGAGTTGCTT
This sequence comes from Bactrocera tryoni, assembly GCF_016617805.1. NCBI lineage: Eukaryota > Metazoa > Arthropoda > Insecta > Diptera > Tephritidae > Bactrocera > Bactrocera tryoni. The sequence continues at coordinate 47,311,224 of NC_052503.1, forward strand.
CAATTTTATAGCGAGATTTTACCTCGCAGGCTTTATACACTACATTAAAATTGTTTTTCTGCCATGCACAACTAAAAATACGATATTAAACTATAAATCTTATATATACATATATGTATAAATGCACCAGATTCAACAAATGAATGACGGCTTAAATTGATTTAGAAAAAAAAACTAAAACTAAAAAAATATTAAAAATAAAAAAGTAATATTTTTGAATTCGCCAATATGCACATGTACATTTTTGTTTAGTTTCAATTTGCAGGCCGCTCAGGAATTTTTGTGTCTGGATTTTGTTTTGTTTCAATACAGAAAGTATATGCAAACAACAGCACAAATGGTGTTGCCATTGTAATAGTAATTTTATTTACAGTTATTTATAAGTAGTAGTTTAGGAAATGACGAGTATACTAACTTTTCGCCGTCGAGGGGAGGAATTGTCAACAATTGCAACAATTAATTGCCCAAAGCACAAGCATTACACAACAAATGAAATGTACTTCACAATTATGGATGGGAAAAGTAAACACAAAATAGTGTTCGCTGTACATTTCATTGGCGATGATGTTGCTTAATATTACAATATGATGGAGTCGATACTGATACGAGTGGAGTGGAGTACAGTGAAGTGGAGTGGAGTGGAGTGAAGTGAAGTGGAATCGAGTAGAGTGGAGTGGAGTGGAGCGAAGTGGTTGCGACGCATAAGTTTGTTGGCTTCCTTGTTGTTGGATTGTATCAAAGATGTTGATGGTGGTGGTGATGATGATGATGGTTGTTGTTGTTGGTGGTGGTGTTGGTAGAACGATGAAGTACACGTACGCAGCTACGCATTATTTACACAAGCACTAACGTTTAACGTTCACTCTATTTCCAAGCGTTTACACACTACGTACTGGCGCTACACAAAGGACGCGTTAACGAAACTCCAAGTTTTTTTTCCGCAGCTTATTCAATCCATTTGTTGGGTTCGAAAACTTAACGCATACTATAAAACGTTCTACCAAAGTGGTCCATTTATCTGGGCCGTTGTCTGTTAAGAATACACAAAATGAAACAAAACAAATTCAAAATTTACGAAATTTCATACAAAGCAGAGACAAACTATACATTTTTGCTTGTTGTTTTACAAAAACTGTCTCAATATTATACAAACATACATATATACTGGGTGTGGGTGTGTGTTAATATATGGAAATAACAGCAATAATGTATACAAATAAACTTAATAGTTGAGCGGGAATTAAATATATTATTAGGCATGAGTTTGTTTGTCAAATAATTGCTGAGAACTTGAAATTGTAAACAATTGATTTATGGCTCATAAATCTGTTATAATTTATGTATATTTTAATTAATTCCATGTACATATGCACTTTTTATATGGACAATAGCGTTTAATAGACTATATATCGAGTGCTAGGTGTGACATTTTATGGCTTTCGTTGTATACCGCAAGCAGGCGCCGCATTATATAACTTGATTGCATGGATTTTATATTTGCAGTGCACTTCAAAATGATTTATTGCTGCGAAATGTTAGCATGTTGTGCTGACAATGTATGCCGCAGTGACATTGTATAGCTCTTCAAAATTACAATTAAAAGGTTATTTGTATTAAAACAAAAAAATAAAAAAGACCTTTCGTAAAGTACTTAAGTGTTGAATAATTAATTTACAATGCTTTAAACTCGAGTTTATCAGTTACTTTGATATTTAATGTTAAACTATTCCTATAATCTTCACAAATAAAAAATGTTTTTCATACAAGAACTTAATAATGATCCGTCGGTTTGTATGACAAGTCTAAGCTTTAACAGTCCGATCTGAACAATTTATTCGGAGATTGTACTATTGACTCTACTAATCAACTATGCCGAGTTTCGTGAAGATATCTTGAGAAATCAGACAGCTTTTCATACAAGATCTGATTTTGATCGGTCGGTTTATATGACAGCTATACGCTAGAGTGATTCGTTCTGAACAATTTTATTATATGATGTACCGTTGGCTCTACCAATAAACTATACCGAGTCTCGTGAAGATATCTTGACAAATAAAAAAGTTTTCCATACAAGCACTTAATTTTAATCAGTCAGTTTCTATGACAGCTTTACGCTAGAGTGGTTCGATCTTAACAATTTATTCGGATATTGTACCGTTTACTCTGAACATAATCTATGCCGAGTTTCGTATAGATATCTGAACAAATAAAAAAGTTTTCCAAACAATATCTTGATATTGATCAATCGATTTGTATGACAACTCTAAGCTATAACAGTCCGATCTGAACAATTTATTCGGAGAATGTACCGTTGACAGTTACAATAATCTATGACATGTTTATCGAGAACTCATCTTGACAAATAAGCACGTTTCTATACAAAAACTTGATTTTGATCGGTCAGTTTCTATGACAGCTTTACGCTAGAGTGTTCCGATTTGAACAATTTATTCGGAGATTGTAGCGTTGACTCTAACAAAAATATATACCGAGTTTCCTGAAGATATCTTTAGAAATAAAAAAGATTTCAATACAATGACTTGATTTTGATCGGTCGGTTTGTATGGTAACCCTAAGCTATAACAGTCCGATCTGAACAATTTATTCGGAGAATGTATCGTTGACTGTTACAATAATCTATGCCGAGTTTCGTATAGATATCTGAACAAAATAAAAAAGTTTTCCAAAAAATATCTTGATATTGATCAATTGATTTGTATGGCAACTCTAAACTATAACAGTCCGATCTGAACAATTTATTCGGAGAGGGTACCGTTGACTGTTACAATAATCTATGCCATGTTTATCGAGAACTCATCTTGACAAATAAGCACGTTTTCTATACAAAAACTTGATTTTGATCGGTCAGTTTCTATGACAGCTTTACGCTAGAGTGTTCCGATTTGAACAATTTAATCATGTAGCTATTCAAAATTTCTAATACATAAAAACACAAAACTTTTTGAAGCGCACTGCAATACGGCGCCACACTGGTGAATATACGAGATTCAGATTTTGGTACTCACCTAAAGTACTGCTCGTGCAGTGACTGTCGCTGAAATTCCGCAGCCTGCAAATACTGTAATACAAATATATATGTCATTAATTATGTAAATATATTGAATATTAGTGGGGGTAAACCTGAAGCTGATCGGCGTAGGACATGCGCAGCAAAACATCCGGTTCTCTAGGCATAAGCATACTTGGCCGTGGATACTGGCCAACATTCGCTGCATATGCAAGTAGAAAAGAAAGAATAAAGAAAGGCAAGTGTTAGTTGGTTACATGCACTTTTGGCCAATGCGATATGCATCGCTGGCACGTATTTTATATACAAACTCACGTGGCAGTTGAAATCCGGCCTCCGGTGGTTGCGGCTGTGAAGGCAAAGGCAAATGTAAATGAGTATGAGAGTGTGCATGATATTCTCTCGTCAATCGTATCTGAAATTTTAAATTTTCAAAAACGTAGCGAATTGTTTTGAGTGTGTTTTTTTGCATTGCATTTTTTAGGCGGGGTTTGTTTTGATTTTGATTTTGATTTTTTTCTTTAGCAATTGTTGCGTTACTTTTTTATAAGTTGAAAAAAAAATTACAACTATTTTTGATGAATTTACGAAAATGAGTATCGGATGCACTTTAAATGTTAGCTTAACTTTCGGTTTTGATTTGATTAGTTGTTAATTCGAGTAAATGGGCGGGCAAAATGGTGCAAAAGCCAATTGCTGTAAATGCTTAGCGTTAGAAAAAAAAAGGCCAAATGAGTTTACAATGATTAATATGAAATAAAAAATGTTCGGCAAGACAACACATAAATGCCGGCGACTTTTCAAAAATCGCACAGACACTTAGCAGATGAACTGTGATAAAATGTTGGCGAAACACAAAGGAACCCATACAAACTTGCAAACAGACAACAATAATAATAATGGATCGAAAAATGGGCAGCGTCAAACTGACTTTATGTTACTTTATGATTTTTCAGTTGAATTATGATTTTTGCTTAATTACATTACCGTTAAGTGTTAAATGTCGCCAATTAGTGTTGAAAAAAAGTTTAATATGCAAATTTTTCACAAGTGATTTGAGCGATTGTTAGATATGAATGCATGAATACAGACACACGCACACACACAAACATTTTTATACAATATTTTATTTTTTTTTTGTTTTAATATTTTTCTTTTTTGTTCTGGTTAATTCGCAAATTTTGAAATTTTCTTCCAAATACGATTGAAAGTTTGATTTGATATGTCCTTAAATTGAATCGATACGATACGATATGAGATGACAGTATGATACGATACCAATTTCATGAACATATGATAAATGTGTGTAATTTCAAATATAATTTTGAGGTAACAATAATGCAATAATGATAACGATGACTTTGTTGTAATACATAATTATTGTAGGTGCTATTTTATTTATATATTTTTTTTTTGTTGTTTTGGCAACTCATTGTATATATATTTACCATATGCTCGCCGGGATCCAGGCCAACATGATGTGGCGGCGGTATGCCCAAACGCTCGCGCTCCATTTGTGAAATAGCCGCAGGATTGGCGTACAGCGGGAACTGTGATGGATGTATGCCACTGTGTGTGTAAATAAATAAATAATTAAATAAGTTATACTACATAAATATATCATATACCATAAGCAACTACTTTTTATAGGTTATGTCACACTTACCGTCTGTAGTATTCCATCCAATGCGGATCCATGCGCGACTGACTGGCGGCGGCCGCTTGTGCGTTCTTTATCTCTTCCAATTCCCTAAAAATATGTTTAACGCCATTAATAAATTTCGTTAAATAGAAAACTCAAAATCGAGTAGCGTAGAAGGAGAGCAATAAAATAGAAACATCGACAACTTTTGCGGTGGACAGGTTAACAAGGGAATTCTTTGGCATATTGATAGAGCTGGAATGCATGGCGAAATGAAATGTGGGCATATATGGAGAAATGCTGCATATAATTTGGTATAAATGAGAAAAGCAATGCGAAATAAGTGAAATGAAGAGCAATGATAGCAGGCAAATGAAGTTGAAAATGAAATTAAATACAAGGAAGACCTAAATGCCAGCATAACAAATTTTTATAAATATTTTCTAATTTATAATAAAATTTTTAATATAGTTCATATAGGTATATTTATCGATAGCGATTACCAGATTTAAATAAATAAATTTTTCAATATAAAATATAAATATACATAAATGAAATGATAGAGTAGTTGAGCAGGTATTATGACATATTGGGAAGCTGTTCAAGCAGTTATTTGACATTACTCGATTTCTGTTAGAAGTTTTATGTTTTTAGTAAATTAACAATGATGTTGTTTAGGCAACTGTACCTCTCTCTACTATACATTGGCCCCATTGGGTGATGATATGGTACCATCTGTTCAACAGGGCTGAAATAATTCAAAAGAATACAGACGTATAAATTTTCAATTATTTCATTTCGTCTCGCAAGTCGTAAAATACATAAATACATACATACATACAGGCATATGCAAAGGATCTATACTAAAACTGAAAACAAGTATAGATGTGGAGATGTGAAAATCAAAAATAAATGATATGAAGTTTGAAATTTGAAAAATTAAGTAAAAAATATTACAAATGAATTTTTCATGTATGACTTTAGTTTGTCAGTGGGACAACAAGGCCGAAATGGTTAAATTTTTGCCAAAAATATTGCTTAAACAAAGTAAGAGAGTTAAGAGAATTTCATATTTTTTGCATTTTTTATTTAGATTTTACTTTTCGCCAAATTACTGTTCGATTTTAAAATGAACTCAAAGAGAAAATTTGTTTTATGCGTTGAACCTGCGCACAACATCGAATCTACACTTGTCACACTCACCTGAAAGCCACATGTGGCCTGGCGTACTCGGATAGCTGACGCAGTGCTGGCGTATCCGCATATGGCGGTTTGAGTTCGGCCTTCAATTTGGCCTGTTGGGCTGCCTGTTGTGCTGCGACAGCCTGTTGCTGCTGCTGTTGTTGCTGTTGCTGTTGTTGCTAAGCAAACATATCGTAAATGAAATTATGTTAGTATGACTGAACATTTTTTTTACAGCTTCAATACTCACCTGACGCCGCTCACGCTCCTTTTCGGCTAGCTTTCTGTCGCGCTCTTCACGCTTTCTCGCGAGTTTCGAGTCTGCCACAGGCTTGAAAATCAAATCCGTACGCGTGCAGGAGTTATAATCACCACGATCGATGTGACGCACAAAGCTATAATATATATAAGTATAAAAATGCGTGATCAGATAGGCCAAACAGTGTACTTCGGTCATGACTTACATAGCGGACTGCGAGCGATGGCATTCGGTGTCGTCAGGTTTGGCTTCGGGACTAGGACCACGCGGTATATTTTGCGTTGGGCTTGGAATTTCTGGCTCTGGATCGGGCTCGATGTCAATCGGTACTGCCAGATATAAGAGATTTGTATATTTAATGAAATGTACTTTAGACAGTTTAGTGACACTTACATGGTTCCGTCGGGTGATGTGGGCCGCCCAGATTAGCCGAGTGTGCGTGCGCTCGCAGCGCATCCATGTGCGACGTTGGCTTCATACCCATTGGCTGACCATCTTGGAATGGCGAGGAGTGCGGCGGTGGTGGATAACCGGCTAAATGCCCTCCTGGATAACCAGCTGGTGGCAGACCAGTAGGGGCCGAATGTGAACTGCCCGGCGGACCGCCACTGCTATTGCTGCCCTGCGGCGTCTTTGGTGTTGGGGGTTTGTTCTGTGCCTGTGCCTGCGCCTGCGCTTGCGCTTGTGCCTGTGCTTGAGCTTGAGCCTGAGCTTGCGCTTGTGCTGCCGCTTGTTGTTGTTGATGCTGATGATGTTGTTGCTGTTGTTTTAACTGGTGAGCAGCTACTGCTTGTTTTTCGGCCGCCGCCGCTGCTGCAGCTGCCATTGCTGGATCGTCGGGACGTGTGGGCGGCGGTCCCGGTAGACCAGGATGATGTCCACCTAGCACCGAAGCTGGGTCAAGTGGTCCACCAGGGGGTGGTGGTTTCATGTAGGCTGTGGGGAAACCAGGTCCGTATGGTCCGTAGCCATAATTGAAGGGATTGTGATGATGCGGGGAGTAGAACATTGAGGGATGTAAAAGTGGATGGGGATATGGCGACTGACCGGGATGTACGGCTATTTGCGGTATACCAGCGCCTGTCGGAATTAATGGCAATGGCAGTGGCATTTGTGGGTGTCGGATGACAGGCGGTGAAGCGCCAGGCCTTAAATGCGGTGGCGGTGAAGTGCCCAGTACGCGTTGATTCGGTTGAGGGCAGTACATTTTGCTCAATGGACTGGCCATCAACGTGGAAGCGCTGGATACTGGTGGAGGTGTCATGTGCGGTGATTGCTGTCGTAAGAGTGCATGACGATCTCGCTCTGCTACTGCGGCAGCCGCCGCCGATAGTGCCGATGACGACGGATGATGGCTGAGTGGACTTTGCGGTACCGGATGTAGCGGACTCTGACGACTCAAGCTGCTAACACTTGAAGCAGGCGATGTTGATCGATGCGCAGCGTTTGAACCAGGTGTACCGCTATTTCCAGGCAATCCAGCACTACCACCGCCGCCGATGCTTTGAGGTCCACCAATGTTGGAGTTAGGTCCCTGCACGCTCGGGCTAGCGCGACTAAAGGCAGATGATGGCACAGTATTCGTGCTTGTTGCAGTGCTGACTGACGTTGTGGTAGAAGACAAACTACCAGAAACAGATGAATGTGGCGGTGCAGACGAGGAATGCGGTGGTGCAATATGTGATGGCGGTGTGCGTCTACTGAGTGCCGACTCTGGCATGCCAGTCAACGATGGTGGCCCAGCCAATAGAGCGATTGGGCCACCACCTCCCGGACCCAAACCGGCCATTGAGTGCGATAACATTGGATGTCCCGGATGGCCAACGCCAGCGACAGCAGCGTGTGCTGGATGACCAGGGGGCAAATGCGCTAAATGTGGATGTATGGGCATAGGATGACCAATGAGACCTGGTGGTGGATTTCCTGGCATACCAGTTAAAGGAGAACTGCGGTGTGCATGCGGTGACTGTTGGGGTGGCATCGATGCTTGCGATGTTGGTGGTTCACGTGGCGGTCCAGTCGGTGTGCCACTATTGATATTCATGCGCTCCTCGTGCAAACTACGCGACTGCGGTTGCTGTGCTGGCGACGGCGTGCGCACTGTGCTCGATTGCAATGGCTGGGGTGGCATTTGATGTGTAGGTGGCGGCGGACCACCTCTCGGATCATGACCTTGTAATGTGAGTGGAATTGGGGTATGCGGATGCATACCAGCGGGCATATCTGGATGCTGACGATGCAACTGTTGCAGGTGACTGGGCGGGAGGTGCTGGGGATGTAGGCCTGACGGTGCTACCGTTGACAATGGCGGAGGTGCGCCAACTGAAGACGGTGGCATCGATGAAGCTACAGACGACTGTGGGTGTGGTCCTTGTAATTGTTGCGAGTTGTTCGGGGATGGCGTTAGATGTGGATGATGCATTGAACTGGGTGGTGGTGGACCAGATGCACCAGGTGGCATACCGGAATTCAACTGACCATGAGATGGCGGTCCGTGGGGTGATACCAAATTTTGTGGATGCATGCCAGGCGGTAAACCACCACCAGCCGGTGAAGGCAAATGTGGTGATGGATGCGGCGATTGGAATTGCTGTTGCTGTGACGACGGCTGTGAACTACTATTGCTTCCCTGACTGTCCTGACCCGGGGTCGAACGAGATGATGCATCTATTGGGCTTTCTGAAGGCGGGTATTTCATACCACCAGGCTCTTGAGTGCCGTAAGGAGAACCTTTAACCAGATTTTCCGCATACGGTGATGGTTTCATTGGACCACCATCATTTGAGCCTTGAGGCGGTGGCGGATACTTCAAATCTTGTGGCGGTCCATACTTTGCAGACATTGGATCGCCATACTTTAGCATTAAGCTTGACTCAAAAGCAGAACGCGCCAAGGGATGTTGCACCTCATGCTGATAGTGAGGCTTCGGCATCGCAATGCCGGGTGGCGGCGTAGCACCAGGTGGCGCACCGTGCGTAGGTGGTGGCTGCGGATCTTGCGGTACACCTGGGCCAACGTACTTCAAACCACCTACATCGCCCGGCTGACTGGCCGCAGGCGCATATTTGCTTTCAGCATTTGGCATGTTATAAATACTTGAGGCCTTCATCTCAGGCAACTTTAGCTGCTCACCTGGGAAACCTTTCGGCGGTTGTTGATGTGCAGATAGATCGCCGGGATACTTGCCCGGTTGTTCCAGGGCAAATTTCATATCATATTTACCCGCTGCTGCAGCAGCTGCTGCCGCCGCCGCCGCGGCTGCTGCTTGCATATCTTGTACTGTGCCATACTTCATGGCGTGTTCCAGTGGAGGTGGTGGATACTTGATATCCTGCATTGCAAATTTGCCACCTTCATATTTGATGCCAGCAACAGCAGCAGCAGCCGCCGCTGCAGACTCATTGTACTTCATTTCCATATCACCAGGATACTTGTGCGTTGGTGGAGGGCCACCTAAGGGCATGCCCGACGGTGGCGGTGCGTTGTTATCATTACTTGGCATCGATTGTGGTGGCGGCGGTCCATACTTGAGTTGCCCATCTAAAATATATCCGGGTGGTGGTTGGACACCGGTTGGTGGTAGGTGCATATGCATGTGCGGCGGCTGTGGCGGTGCCTCTGGACCTCCGCCTGAGTCATTGACCGCTGAAGACATTGATGTCGGCGGCATGCCCACATTATTTTTGCACTCCTCGTTTTTAATCTCCACTTTAACTTTTAGATCTTGCGGTTCATTACTGTTCTGATTGCAAGTAGCATCCATGGAATCATCCAAAGGTTCTTTCTTAATGAATACTGCGGTTTCTTGCATATTCACATTAGTATTGTTTGGTGGCAGTTGTTGTTGCTGCTGCTGTTGTTGCTGCATTGATTCTTGCTTCATATTGGCGATCTTCTTCATCATCTCCTGCTCCTTCGCTATATCAACGGCAACAGAATTACTTTCCGACACATCCATTTTTTCAACAGTGTCTTTTCGTTCCGTGGACAATTCGCCGCGGCCAATCGAAGCATTTAACGCTTCAACGGTAGCTATTGTCGGCACTTTCATGGGTGTTGGCGGCGCACTGACCACACTCATGTTCTCCTCGTTAGCATTGGAGATCGGCTCTTTAGTCGCAACGCTACCGGCATCGCTTGTTGGTGGCGCTACAGGCGCTTGCCCGCTAACTGGCGCTTGTATATTTGTCTCTTCATCATCATTTTTGATCGTCTCTTTGGTGTCTTCAGCAGGCTTTTCCGATTTCTCAATAATATCCGCCTTTGAATCGCCATCTGCAGCACCACTATCTTCTTTGCCGGCGGAGCTATCCTTGCCCTCTTTTAACGACTGTTCTACGGTATCGGTCGTATTTGACTCGGCATCATCCATTACCGAATCAGGTCGACTATCCGAGTTCATGCTCTCTTCCGCCGGACTATCGGGTCGCTTACGCTTACCACTGTCCTTACTAAGGCTGCTGCCATCATCGGTGACATCACCACTGCCGCCGCCGCTGCCAGAACCTGCGCTACCATCCACATCGGTACGCTTCTTCTTGTTCGGCGTATCCTGCTTACCGCCTTTACGCTTATTCGCCGCCACCGTCGTTGTCGTATTATTCTCAGCGTTTGCGTTTGCTCCTTTAGTTGGTGTCTTTGGACTATCGGCTGCTGTTACTGTATCGGGAGTTTCAGTACCACGTTTGGGTCGTTTACCATTCGCTACTTGGTCTTTTGTATTGTTATTCTGTTGTTGTTGTTGCTGCTGTTTATTGCGTGTCCTCATTCTAGATGGTGATTCATCCCTTTTGTTTGTCAGACTGGAATCGCTGTCGCACTCGCTGATATCGTCCTCGGTTAGAGAACTATTCTCCTCCTTGGAGACAACGGGCGACGAGCGCGTCGAATCTGCCGCCGCTGACGCCGTCGTCGCCGTTTGTGGTTCCGGTGTATCCTCCTTCTTCGGAGGTGTATTACTAGCGCGTGTGACACGATTGCGACGCAAGGCACTTTGCCGGCGTCGACGATGCGGTCGATTATTATTGGCACCCGGTGTCTTCTTCCACAAATAGTAAAATTCCACCAATTCGGGTGTCTCTTTGTGCGGTAGTAAATCTTTGTGTATGCGAAAGAAATTCTTACCGAATTGCCGTAAGCCCTTAATGAATTTCTTTGTTTCGTCCTCGGTCCACTTTTTATCGATGCCCTTCGAAACGGGACACTTAACGAGTGCTTGTAGTGCTTTGCCTGGATCGTAACCAGAATCGTGTAACTTAAATTGGAGAGGAAGAGAGAAAGAGAGAGAACACCAAAAAATTAGTCAAAAACAAAATTTAATTGCAATGAAAATTACAAAAATTAAGGATTAAAATCGAAAATATGTAAGATAAGGAATAAAATTTTAAGCGGACTTTCGCTACGGGCTAATGGCAGCATTAACGGTATAGCATCCAAAAAAATATTCTTCTTCTTTACTGGCGTAGACGCCGCTTACGCGATTATAGACGTTTCTTCTTTTTGTTACGTGGCGCCAATTGGATATTCCAAGCGAAGCCAGGTCCTTCTCCATTTGGCCCTTCCAACGGAGTGGAGGTCTTCCTCTTCCTCTTCTTCCCCCGGCGGGTACTGTGTCAAATACTTTCAGAGCTGGAGTGTTTTCGTCCATTCGGACAACATGACCTAGCCAGCGTAGCTACTGTCTTTTAATTCGTTGAACTATGTCAATGTCGTAATATATCTTCTACAGCTCATCGTTCCATCGAATGCGATATTCGCCGTGGCCAACGGGCAAAGGACCATAAATCTTTCGCAGAACTTTTCTCTCGAAAACTCGCAACGTCGACTCATCAGTTGTTGTCATCGTCCAAGCCTCTGCACCATATAGTAGGACGGGAATAATGAGTGACTTATAGAGTTTGGTCTTTGTTCGTCGAGAGAGGTCTTTACTCCTTAATTGCCTACACAGTCCTAAGTAGCACCTGTTGGCAAGAGCAATCCTGCGTTGGATTTCCAGGCTGATATTGTTGGTGGTGATTATACAGATTCCTAAATAGACGAAATTATCTACGACTTCAAAGTTATGACTGTCAACAGTGACGTGAGAGCCAAGTCGCGAGTGCGACGACTGTTTGTTTGATGGCAGGAGATATTTCGTCTTGCCCTCGTTCACTGCCAGACCCATTTGCTTTGCTTCCTTGTCCAGTCTGGAGAAAGCAGAACTAACGGCGCGGGTGTTAAGGCCGATGATATCAATATCATCGGCATACGCCAGCAGCTGTACTCTCTTATAAAAGATTGTAGTTGCTCCAGCAGCAGATTGAAGAATTCGCACGATAGGGAGTCGTCTTGCCTGAAACCTCGTTTGGTATCGAACGGCTCGGAGAGGTCCTTCCCGATCCTAACGGAGCTTTTAGTGTTGCTCAACGTCAGTTTAGACAGCCGTATTAGTTTTGAGGGGATACTAAATTCTGACATCGCTGCATAAAGGCAGCTGGGCATGGTGAATATTTGGTCGGTTGTGGATTAGCCAGATTTAAGGCCACACTGATAAGGTTCAATCAGTTTGTTGACGATGGGCTTTAATCTTTCACACAATACGCTCGATAGACCCCTATACACAATGTTGAGAAGGCTTATCCCACGATTGTTGGCGTAGTTTGTGGGGTCTTCCTTTTTGCGGATTGGCCAGAGCACACTTAAGTTCCAATCGTTGGACATGCTTTTGTCCGACCATATTTTACAAAGAAGCTGATGCATGCTCCTTATCAGTTCTTCGCCGCCGTGTTTGAATAGCTCGACCGGGAATCCATCGGCCTCCGCCGCTTTGTTGTTCTTCAGGCGGGTAATTGCTATTCGATAGATCCTAATGGCTTATTTGGAATATCGGAAGGATCAGTGAAAACCAACCAGCCTAAGAAAAGTGAAAGTTTTTTCGAAAACAGCTTTCCTTCTACCAGGAGGAGCGAATATCATGGCAAAGTTGAGCCGAAGCCGAAAAAAACACGTCAAAACAGATCTAAAATCAAGGTTACGTTGACAGTTTTCTTCGAATATCGAGGTGTGGTGAACTCTGAATTGCTTTCGATCGGCCAAACTGTCAACAAGGAATACTTTCTGAGTGTTATGCTTCGTTTGCGCGAAACTTTTCGTAAAAAGTGGCCGGAATTATAGGCCGACAACTCTTGGTTTTCGCTTTCATTGATTCTTCGTGAGTTTTTCGCCAAATTTTCAACTAATATCGTACTGCAACCACGGTATTCGCCTGATTAGCTTCGTGTGATTTCTGACTATTCGGCAAACTCAAACGACAGCTCCGAACAAACCGTTTAGAGTCAATTGAAGACATTAAACGTGAATCGCCTCCGGATATTTACTTTAACAACTGTTTCGAGGATTGGAAAATACGTTGGCACAAGTGTATTGGGCCAATGGGGATTACTATGAGGGTGACGACATACATATTTTGAAGAACAAATTAAGAATTTTAAAATTATGAACAAATTCTTACTATTTTTTGCTCATAGTAGTATATACTTATATGTGTATGCAGAAGATGACTTCACGATAAAGAGGTTTTTTAGACCAGAAGGGTAAACCTGAATACTTGAAAAGCTTGGCTATCGACTACTATATTCGCTATAATTGATTCACACATAATCACTTTTCTTCCAGCTTAAAAACTAAAAATGCCAACCCGTGTAATAGCTTTCACAGAATCGGAACGACCAAACGTGCAAATTATAAATAAAATTAATCATCTTAAGCAGTATTTTCTCCTATATTTTCTTCAAAATATTGCAATTATTCAGATTATTTTCAGCTATTGAGCGAACATTGCTTCGTTAACGTTTTGTTGACACATCACATTTATTATGATTTTTATTTTCATAAATTTGATTAATTTCCTAATTAAAATAATACGAATATATTTATTGATGGCATGCATAACGATCAATTAAATCTAATCTAACTAATAAAGCGGATTCAATTGACTTCGAAAGAAATTATTGGATGACCAACACATACATACCTACTCGTACTATACAATAAGGTATATTTGCATAACTGTAGAATGTTTGACAGCGAACATTCAATGGCAATTAAACGCTTTAATGATTGCTTTCGCTATAAATTCAAATTTCTAGAGACCTGTGTATACACTTGTAACCTCATTAATTTATATGTACATACTTATGTACGGCCATACATTAGGGACTTACCAAGTTCTTAAAATATATCGATACATTTTATGATTCAAAACAACTTAGCAATTTCTTAAATGTGAAGTTAACAATTTGAAAACCTGCACCACGTAAAGAAACCAAAGGAAACTTCTGATAAAGATATAGGCCACCGAATAAAATTTCAATTTTTAATGATGCGGACTGGCTGAATGGAGTCAAAATCTTAAAATTTAATGACGACCCCTCTCTGCTATGCGTAAAAAAGTGGTGGCTAAGCTTCAAGGCTCTCAAGGCCGGTCTCAAAATTGTAGACCTAAAGCCACATTTTGGGATGGAAACCACAAATTACCAGAAGGAAAGGAAAATGTTTCAATGAGCAATACTTTGAATAATGCTATTGTTTATGATTTTTTTAAATAATGCACGAAATATGTAATACAGTATTGGCGTAAAATTTCCCTTTGCTGTTAGGTGGCAGCTCTGGTTATACAGTTACGAAGAATAAAATAGAATCATCCATGGTACTAATTTTCCTTTCTCAAAAAAATTATGAATTTAATTTAAATTCAACTAAGTTATATTTTTATTATGTACTTCGCATCAAGTGCTATTGGTAGCAGTAAAAATATTGGAAAAAAACAATTCATAAATATTACAAAAACAAAGGTAAAGAATATATTTCAAAAATTCGATGGACAAAAAAAAGAATCAAAATCTTTTACATTAAAAAAAAATATATTTTTTAAGGGAATTAATAGAAAAATTGGAAGTACATTGTAGTGTATTTTTAATCGTCTAATACCGATGCACATCTTCTAGGCATAGACCTATTTAGGCTACCGAAAGTGTTCTGTGGAACAGAATACCAGACCTTTGTATCTTCTCTCAGAATTCTGCTTTATTTTTCGGTTTAAGGGGTGCAATATTTTCCTTATCAATTTTCCGTAAGTTTTTGATGAGATTCAGATCTGCTGATTACTCTGGCCAAGCCATAACTCTAGCACCATGATCTGAAAACCATTTTTTGCAAGACCCGAAGTATGTTTCGGGTCGCTCTCTTGTTGGAATTGCCAAAATGCAAGGCCAATTCCATTCAGGGAGTATGACCTTATCTAAAACCTTAACGTATATATGGCGGTCAATGTTTTCTTGTATCCAAAATATAGGTCCCGGAACACAATATGAGAAACAATACTAAACCATTATATTGCCCCACGGGGCTTGAAGGACCTAGTCGTGTAGCGGACGCACACTTCTTTGTTTTTTGGACGTCGGACTCACGCGTAACTATCATTTCCTACCATATTAATTTTTCATTGAGACCATAAAATGTCGAACCATTTTTTCTTAGTTTTCAGCTCCGCCCTTATTAATGTGTCGTTTTGCAAACTGAATACGATTGTATCTATGCCGTTTTCTCAGCATTAGCACCTTTCGGGACCATGTGCCAAAGCACTTTTTCTCCACAAGTCGTCTTCTTACTGTTTTTGAAGAAATGTTTGCACATAATTCTTATTAAATGACTGCAGAGGCCTTAAACGGTACGCACATCGGCAATCATGCAATATTTCGAACGACTTGCGCAGTCATTTTTTTTGTGATCGGCCTATTTATTCAATATTTTTTCAGAAATTTTAAGGCATCAAACACAAATATTTGAGACATATTTCATATGTTTGCAAAATTTCAAAAAAATTATGCCATTGTTTCAAAGCAACACCTTTGATTCTATTTTATTGTCCGTAACTGTATATGTATGCCTTTCGGAAGATATTTTTCAAAATATCCCGCAATTGATGTCTATTTTTTATAACTTATTGATACTAATTGTTGAACATATGCAAAATGGCCTAAAACCTTGAGCCTGATTTTAAACCTGAATAATGACCGACTATTAGAAAACAAATGGTAATAATAACGAATTTTTCAATAGGGACGCATTTTTGCCATTTCTCTTCAGTCTTCAGTCTAGTGCAAAAATTTGAATCCACAGACACAGTACAAAATGTTCCCGTGCCAGTGAGACAAAGAAGTGGCCGTAGTGTCGAGAATATGCTGCTGCTAGCGCATCAATTCAGGAAGACCGACTGATTTGGATCTCACACATCGTTCTCAAGCGTTGGGCATCGCTGTGACGTCGTTGTGGCAAATTTTGAGAAGATCGTGGCCTACATCCTTACAAGATCAAATTGACCACCAGAATCATCCTATGTTCGTGAAATGGGGTAAGCACCAACTTGAAAATGATCTGGATTTTCATCGAAAAATCATCATCATCAGCGGTGAGGCTTATTTCTGACTTCGTCAATAAGCAAAATATGCGTTATTGGTCAGCCAGCAAACCACACGTACTCCATGAGTCATCATTGCATTCCGAAAAAATTACGGTTTAGTGCGGTTGAGCGTCGTTGAGCCGTACTTCTTTCGTAATGATCAAGACCGGCACATTACCGATAATGGGAATCGCTACCGCTCAATGATAACCGAATATTTTTGGCCCGATTTGGATGATATTAATTTGGTCAATATGTGGTTCCAACAGGACGGCGCCACAAGGCACACAGTGAATGTCACAAACAATTTATAGAAAACCAAGTTTGGTGACTGTGTCATAAAATGTCCCAGTCAATTGGTCGCCAAGGTCGTGCGATTAGTCTAAGGTCTATGCCAACAAGCCGATTGATGAACTTCGTATCGGCCGCTTTATGCTTGAAAACCGTCGAATATTGGGTTTGGCGTCTGGACTTCTGCAAGCATGCCCGTGGTGATCATGCAAAAGAATTAGGATTCCATACATAATGGCATCGAATGTACTTTCACAGGAATAATAAATTTGAATTTAAAAAAACTTTTGTAGCGCTCTTATTGAAAAACACGTTATTTTTCAACAAGTGGGTATACATAGATATACATATGTATGTACACATATTCCAATTTTCCATAGCCATTTCGGAGTTGCTTCTTGGGGTGAAAAGAACGTGTGCAAAATTTTAAAAACTGAAGGACTAGTTCGCATATATATATATGTATATACATATATATATAGACAGACAGACAGACGGACAAGGCTAAATTAACTCAGCTCCTCACGGATCACCGACGTTTTCTTCGGAGCGTTAGAAACTTCATGGCAAACTTAATATACCCTGTTCAGGGTATAAAATTTTTAAAAATACCACCATAAAATGTTTTCTACGGCAACTTAAATCTGAGCAATCGGTATGTTATTTCCATAGCCACATTACAAGTCCATATAAAATATTAAATGATTGCTCAACAAAAGTGCCTCGAAGGATTATAAATTTTAAAAGTAATAAAAAATATATAAACTTTCCACTCGAAGCACTTCAATAATAATTATTGAAGGAATTTTATTATTTTATTTTATAACTCATTAATATTATCGTCGTAAAAGTTTATTAACCTAAATGTTTTCGGCAAATATTTAATGCAAACAAGTCACATTTTTAGCAGTTATATATATTTATTTTAGTTATATAGGAAATATTAGCACTCTATAATGTGTGAACAATACACAACAACACCAACAAACACATGTAAACGGGCGCCTTTTCACAGGTTTGCTAGTAAATAAACCAGCGATATTGAGGGGAAATATATATATATAAATATACATGTACATATGTACATATATGTAAATATGATATAAGTAAAACAACAATAAAAGCTCCATACAATGGAAAGTGTGCCTGGGTGTGGTACTTACAATATCCAATGCGTTAATTGTTGTATCGTCACGACTAGCAGCCAAACAACCGTCTTCTAAACCTCCATCACACATTCCTGAAAGGCAAAGCGTATGGTAATTGTTGAAACGTTTTTTATTCAGTGAAATCTATAAATAATTGTTATTATTTGCACACACACTTTATTACCTTGAAATGCAGCCATAGAACGCGCCGCACGCAAAAACATTAACAAATCGCCATCGGCCACAATGCCAGGACTCCATCTTGATTCTTCTAATTCACGTTCGTCGCTCTCTTTGTCAACGGGGAAGCTTGAAATTGGATTATAATCGGGCAATTTTGCCTTTTGTGTCCATAAAACAATTACGCAATTAGTAAAACTTATATGCATTGTTAAGTGTTAATTAATATTTGTTTTTGTATTTTTTTTTTCATTTACTTTTTACGCCTTTCTAAGTGATTTACCTTAGAGTAGCATTTAGTTAAAATATATATATTCTTTTTGATATTATGTATATTATTATTGCTTCATTAATAGTTATTTATTTGCTTTTGTTATAAATTACTATATTTTATTATATAATTATCTCGTTTACACAACAGCAACAACAACGAAAAAGTCTACTATCATTAAGTTACACTTTGGTTCTAAGTATATCATATATTTACGCTTATGTACATACACAAATACACATACATATGTGTATATTGATAAATATGTATTTGTAATGAGTGATTAATGTTGGATGGGAGGACGACTGGATTCGGTTCGGTCGGTTGGGTATTATTGGAACCCATTTGCTTTGTTGGCAGGCGGAAAGCCGCAACTTATTTTGCGAACGGGTTAAGCAACTTTATTAATGTACTAATTGTCAATTATCGTGAGCCAATTACAGGGGAAAATAATACTATGCGTACACATACATACATACATATGCACATATATAGCATGTGCGATGGTATCAATGATGAGAGAATGAATGAATGAATGAAATCTTTAAGCAAAATTAAAAAAAAACTAAAACGGCATCTAAATTACGCTCAAAATAATAGTTAAACAAAACATAATATAAATATAAAAGAATAATACAAATACAACAAACAAAAAAATTAGTAAAAAAATTAAAATTATGTATAGAATATAATAAATAAAAATAATAATAACAAATAAAATAATAATAAATATAATAATAGTAAATATAATAACAATAATAATTAAAAACTAATAAAAAGAAAATATAAAGTTTTAAAAATAATTCTAAAAAAGTATTAACTAAAAAATATTTAATAACTAAAATACATATGTACATTCATTCAGAATAAATAATAAAATAATAATAGAAATACAACAACAAAATAAAAACTTAAAGTATAAAAATAAAAATTATGCATAAATGTAATAAACAAAAAAATAATTAAATGTTAAATAAATAAAAGTTTTATAAAATATATTATATATATATATTTTAAAAAATATTAACTAAGAATATTTAATAAGTAAAATAAATACATTCAAAATAAATAATAAAAGAATTAATTAAAAATAAATTTAAAAGCGATTAAAAATTTATCATTAAGAAAAAAAATAATAATAATAATTAAATATTAAATAAATAAAAATGATTTATTAAAAAAACATATAAACTTTTAAAAACAATTTTAAAAAATATTAACTAATAATATTTAATAAGTAAAATAAATACATACAAAATAAATAATATAAGAATTAATTAAAACTAAAGCGATTAAAAATTTATCATTAAGAAATATGAAAAATGTTATAGAAATATTATTAAACGAATCATAAAACTTGTATAAACCCAAAAATTAAATAATTAATATAAAAAAAATAAAAGTATAAGAAATACAAGAATAAATTCATAAAATATATAAAAACCACAAAAAAAGTCAATATAAAAAAATAATAAAAAAAATAGAAATAATAATTGAAAAGATATTTTAAAAAAGGTAAAACACTAAAAAAAATACAAAAAAAATAACATTAAATAACAAATTAAAATAAATAAAATAAAAAACTTAAAAAATAAACATAATAAAAAGCTTAAAAAAGAAATAAAAAAAATAAACAATTCATCAATTACAAATAGTAGCTTCAGTAGCTAAAGAATCTATCATGAAGACATAGGAAAAATATTATAGAAATACTATTATTGGAGCAATAAAATTGATAAAAAACACAAAAAATTCAAAATAAAAAAATTATAATCAAAAAATTAATTTTTAAAATCAAATAAAAGTTAAAAAATATTTAAAAGAGTTACAAAAAAATATAATAAAAAAAAAATCAAAATAAATAAAATAAAACAAAGATAAAAAATACATCAATTACAAAAGGCTAAAAAAATGATCATAGAGAAAAAGGAAAAATATTGTAGAAATAATATTAATGGAATAATAAAACTTATAAAAATACAAAATTAAATGCATAACAAAAGAAAAGAATAAATTATGAAGTCTACAAATGAAATACTAAAAGTATAAATATCTAAAGCTTTCAGCTGAGCAAGTAAATATCTACAGTATGCAGTGACAACGTGCTGCTACTAACGAGAGTAGAGTACATAAAATTATAATTAAAATTTAATAATTAATTACTTCTACTTTGATTAACATTTACATATATTCTGCGTTATGTATGTATATTAATGGTGGGACAAAAAAGCGAATTCAATTATGGTCAACCTAAAACTAAGCTACGCCTAACCAAAAGTAGGACACCGACGTTTCTAACCCAACTTTTGTTTGAGTCACAATAAGGAGTGAAAATTCTTATGAGTCTCAATTACTTTTAGAGTGGTCCATTCTTTTAGTCATGATAAAAACAAGCAAGCATACTTTTAAGAAAAAATTAAATAAATTAAACTGTAAACGGCTTGAGCAAGAACTGAAGCCGCTAGACATTCCCGAGCGACATCGCTTTGCTCTATAGGGTCTTGAAAAGTTTCAAGAAGATTCGACGTTTTCGAACCAAGTTTTGTTCAGCGAGTCCCATTTCTGGCTCAATGGGTATGTAAACAAGCCGCCACTTCACCTGAAAAAAACAACAGTTTGGTGGGGTGTGTAGGTCGGTGGAATCATCGGTCCATATTTATTCAACAATTACGCCGGTGAGAACGTAACCGTTAATGGCGGCCGTTAACGCCCCATAATAACCGACTATTTGATGCCTGAAAAAAATGAGGCTGCTGATCTCGGCGACATTTGGTTTCAACATGACGGCGCTACTTCACACATCTCATAAATCAATGATTTTATTGAGAGAACACTTCGTTGAGCAGATAATTTCACGTTTTGGGCCGGTAAATTGGCCACCAATTCTGTAGGGATATGTAAAGGGATATGTAAAGTCTAAAGTCTATGCGGACAATTCCGCTTCGATTCAGACCTTACATCAGAACATCATGCGTGTCATTCGTCAGTTATCAGTTGAAATGCTCGAACGAGTCATGAAAAATTGAACTCAACGGATGGACCAACTGTGACGAAGCCGCGACCAACATTTGAAAGAGGCAATCTTCAAATAATAAATGCCAAAGAATATTCTTTCGAATGATAATAAACATTCCTCATTAAATTTGAAGTTTCCTTTTTTTTAAGTAGGAAAACCCGAAATGGATCACCCATTATTTACAGAATACTACTAATATTTGGCTTGGTGGATCGAAATACCTGCTTCCTAGATAACTTTCTTATCTTTCTGCGTGTAGGTATTATGTGAAGAAGAAACTATTGTAGGTCAATGATATTCTCAACTGTTGAATCGAACTCCTCGAACTAAACTAAAACAACTAATTTTGGTGGTAAAAATATTGATAGAGTTATAAGTATGGAAACGAAAATTCCCATTTTAATCTGCACTTGTAAAAATGCATGGCAGCACAGCGCTCAAATCTATTTCAATCAAAAATTTAATAATCTCATCAATTAGTTTGTTTACCCGCTTGGCTAATGCAATAAACTCCTTTGTAAACACAACTAAGTGACATGGCGTCAAAACCAGCAAAATACCGACAATTAAGTTTCAATTAACCCATATTTGTCGTGAGGCTAAGTATTCACGTATGCTATTAATTACAAATGTATTTATTTAAATATCTAAAACCGCCTCTAAATGCGATTATACGCTTAGCGCTAATTACACAGGCATAATCAAGTGAAAATACTGCCAAACCAACACACACGCACACGCGCACATATAGAAATAAGCTCAGCATAAGTTAATTATAACAATGTACAAAAAAAACAACACAACAAAAACAAAAATGTATGAAATTAAAACCGCAAAGCAATAAAATACAACTACAAAAGGCTAAAGCTCGGCACACAACAAAATATGTACAACAAAAACTCACCCACACACACAATAAATAATAACTTGTCAGCCGTGTCAGCAGACAGCAAATTAAAATGTGAAAATCTGTATTAACGTAACTACAACTCAACGCTTAGTAGCAACAACAACACAAAAATGTGTACAATATATACAAAACGAAAGCTTTTTCGCTTACAAAAACAAAAAAAAACAAGAGTATAATAATATTATGACTAGTGCATGAACTTTATGATACGATTATGATGATTACGTTAAGACTTGGAATCGATTTGATTTCGTTTCGTTTTTTCGATTTGGTTTGATGCAAATTTTGAATTTGAAAAATTAGGCTTGTTACCGTGAGATTTTCGTGAGTTATGTACGTACATAGACATCGTTTACCTGGTGGCCGGGACCCACTCGAATTTCTCCCTGAGTGGAGGCCGCCATTACCCTTTAAAGACACGCTTCCGGTCCAGTGTTAAGCTTTTTATTGCCCTCTATGATGATATAATATTTAAACTGTAAGAGAAAAAAACAACAACAAACGATGCATTAGTCACACAATAAAGATTATTTCATGGTTTTCAATAATTCAAAGCATAGTTATACGATAATAATGGAAGTACCAGCGCTGTGGGGTGGTTTAATTTGAATTGAAAATTCATAACCATCAGAAAATAGGGAAAACGACAAAGGTAATTGATAGAGCCGCGTTGATGCTGATGGCGATAATGATATTTAAGGGTAAATGTGCCCAAAGCACGTACGCAGCCATGTACAGGGGTGATAATAAAATTAAAACAATTTTCGAAAAAAACATTATTATTTAAGAAATAATACGAATTTGAACGAGTAAATTTATTTTTTTTATTTAATAAATGAGAATTTTAATGAGCGGAAAAAAAAATTGCATGTTCGAAAATTTTGAACAATTTTTATAACTTTCTTTATTATTTAAGAATATGAATTTCATTTGATTGGATAAATAAAATGCATTTTCGAAAATTTTAAAAAAATTTTCAACTGAGCTTTTTTTGAATGTTCCAAAATTTTTCGAAATGGAAAATTTTAACTACTAATTTTTTTTCATTATTTAAGTATATGAATTTAAAATTTAAAAAATAACTTTCATGTTCGATAATTTTGAAAAAATGTTATAACTTTTTTTTTTGTTAAAGAAATAGCAATTTTAAAGAGTGGAAAAATAACTTGTATGTTTGAAAAATTGGAAAAGTTTAACTAATAACGTTTTTCATTATTTAAAAGTATGAATTTCATACGATTCGAAAAATAAAATGTATGTTCGAAAATTAAAAAAAATTTTCAACTAACTTTTTCATATAATTTGTTTTTCATAATTTGTTTTTCATTATTTAAGAAAAAGAATTTTAATGAGTGGAAAAATAACTTCCATGTTCGAAAATTTTTATAATTTTTTTTTTTTTGGTTTTTTGTAAGAAACAGCAATTTTAATGACTATGTAAGTTTTTCCAAATTTTTTTTTTTATTATTTAAAAAAAAGAAAAATTTTAATGAGTGGAAAAATAACTTCCATGTTCGAAAATTTTGAAAAAAATTTCAAATTTTTTTTCTGTTTTTTGCAAGAAATAGCAATTTTAATGAGTGGAAAAATAATATGCATGTTTGAAAATTTGGAAAATTTTAACTAAACATTTTTTTTCATTATTTAAGAAAATGTATGTTCGAAAATTTCAAAAGTACTCCACTAATACAAAAAACAATATTCGAAAGAATAGTGTACAAACAAATCGTAAAATCTAATAATTCCTACAAATATTTCTAAATGATTTCAACTGTTCTATGAAAGCATTGAATAATAATCGAATTTTATTTATTTTTAGTCACTTCGCTTTTATGCGTTTCTAATTACTGTGCTGTCCACATTATTTTTACTGAATAGTCGAATACTGATTTCCAATAACAAAATATTGCCTACATTTTTGGAAATCACGTCAATCAATTTTAAAATACTTCTTAAATATTTGGAAAAAAAATCCTATTCCCACTGTATGCAGCGTCACGTGTGACTACAATTCTCCGCTGTTATTGACTAGCTAAAGCCTCATTGCAGTCAAATGTAAAGCAAGTGAAGTAGCAGATATAATTACAGTAAGTACAATGCAGCAGAAGTGGGGTCCATCTAGTACAATGAACATCAATGCAAAGGTTGTACAATTAAATTCGCTGCAATTGACAGGAAAATCACAAACATGTCCCTCCTGGGGCGCACAACAATAGGTATACTACAAATGCAAGATGACCGTGTGGGAAAAATT
Source organism: Bactrocera tryoni (assembly GCF_016617805.1). Taxonomy (NCBI): domain Eukaryota; kingdom Metazoa; phylum Arthropoda; class Insecta; order Diptera; family Tephritidae; genus Bactrocera; species Bactrocera tryoni. The sequence continues at coordinate 47,335,843 of NC_052503.1, forward strand.
TTCATTGAACCAAAGCAGAATACGTTGACATTGAAAGTAAAACATTTCAAATAAAAGTAAGGTTTGAAAGAGTAGCAAACAATTAAGTAATAAAATAAAATAAGAAATACTTATGATTTTGCTTCAGTTTAAATTTTTTGTATTTTTAACAGATTTTAATACTATTTACATTATTTTACTATTTACCCTGAAGGAAGTACATGAAATTTGCCTCGAACTATTTTTCAGTTTTTGAGATATCGGTCTGAAATTTTGCATACGACCTTTTCGGCCCAAGAAACGGCTGATTTTTCGAAACCGACGTTATCGCACCGTAATAGGATATAGCTGCCATACAAACTGACGGAACCAAATCAAGCGTTTGAATGGAAAACTTCTTCGTTTAACGAGATATCGTCATGAAATTCGGCAAATATTATTGTACAAGGCTGGGATACAATATCCTAATACACTGTTCAGATCGAACTACAAGGGGGACTAGCTGCCATACAAACTGACCGACCAAACTCATGCCTTTGTATGGAAAACTTTCCCATTTGTCAAGATATCTTCTCAAAATTTGGCAAAGATTACTGCACGCGGCAGCACTACAATTTCCGAACAAATTGTACAGAGCGGACTACTATCAAATATAGCTCAAAATCAGTTCAAAATTATGGAACTTTGACATCAAACCGTAACGTTAGAAAGTATACCCGCTTCTTCGCCTGAAAATTTATAGAATCACTGAGAGAAAATTAAGTGACTATCAAAAATATAAACAACAACACTTCCTACAAGGCATCCACATACATATCAAACACAGCCACAAAGACCGAAGTGCCGCATTGTGTACACGAAATATGAGACGAATCGGAAAACGAAGCAAGGAAATTAAGAATAACCAACAAAAAAAAAACCTTTAAATTTTTAAAAGAAAAACTCATCACAGGACGAACACATCAGAAAATTGGCGGCGATAGCTTGAAATGCAACAACAACAAAATACCACAGCAGACATAACTGAGGGCTGCACAACGAGATACTCAAATACTTACATACATATGTATGGCTTATATGTACATACATATGTATGTATGTAAGGCGATATGTATGCATAGGCGGGCAGATATGAATGCACAATGAGGCGTAAATGGTTTATTTGTAATCAAATTAACACAACACGCATACTTAAAAGCGCGGAACCTTTGTGCGAACACAGCTGCGCACACACAAGCATACACACGACGCTCAGTTCGCGCACATTCTTGGTGGGCACCTTTCTTACCTACGTTTTCGGTGCGGCATTGAGCAGCTGTAAAATGATTTTCCACTTTGCCCGTTTATGTGGAAGTGTTGCTGTAATGGAAGCTATTTGCTGGTTGCCTAAAAGGTCCATCAGCACCAGCAACAACAATAACAACAACAGCAGTTGTTAAAGAGGATTCCGAAATCAAGGATAATAGCAAAAATAACAGCAGTAATAATGCGTCAAATCCACTTACTGCAACAACAAATGGAATGACACTCGCATGGAGCGAAGGAACGCAACGGCAGCAACAACAACATTAACAACAAGCACATCAAAGACTGACGTACGTATAAACAGCAGTAAACACATTTTGGCAATAAATCAACTTCAATAAATCAATAACGAAACACTCAATTACAATTTCAATTGCCCAATGACGATGTCGACAGCGATAATGTTCATTGGTGTTGATGGTGGCAGCGGCGGTGGAGGTGAGCCGATGGAGCGGTGATGGGTGTAGATGGCAATCGTGTTTGGTGAATGGTGTGGTGTGGTGTTGCCGGTGTCGTTTGACGCCTTGTAAAGTGTTTGGTTGCTGATTGACGCCGCTCTACTCGCTGTTGTTGCTGTAATATGACATGTTGTCGTCGTTGTTGTAGTTTTGCTACCGATAGGTTATTTATCATAGCACATTCCTATGTAGATTTTGTTGTTTTTGTTGCTTTCGCTTTTATTCCTAGCGTACACAGCAATGCAACGCTGTAAACGTGCAGCACACCACCAACCACACAACACCACACCGCAGCACACCGCATCACATCACATCACAAAATCCGCACTCAATTGCTACTCGCATTTTGCATTTAAAGTGCACACAAATTATCGCAATTAAATGCAATTAATTAAAAATACACTCAAACAAGCTCGAGCTAACGGCCGCCCAGCGCCAAGCACAACACACACAGCACACAAGCAACAACACAAACATAATCAGTAAACAGGGAACGTAGCGCAGAGACAAAAACCGCCAAACGGCAGCCAACAGCCGACAGCGAAGTGCACAAATTACAAAAACAAAACAAACACAAATTATTATGAATAAATAACACGAGCAATTCCAACGGCCAAACCGACCAACCAACCAGGCAACCCAACGAACGATCCAGCTAGCCAGCCAAGCCAAAGCGACAGCCAGTCAGCCACTCTCAGTGAGTTAGTCAGACAGCTGGTCAACGCGCCAATCGGTCAGCCCACCGCATAACCAAGGTAAGCTAAGGCAGGCAAGGCAAGGCAAAGGGGCGTACGCGGGCACGAAGTATGGCGACGAGCACGACGATGGCGTGTGGTGGTGGTGTGTCGGGGTGACGTAGCACGGCATGGGTGCATATAATAATATTGTAAATCATCATAAAGCTGCAACCGCACAACCGAAAGTGACAACAACAACAACTACAATGATATACACAGCAACATTAGCATGTAGATATTTAAATAAATAAAAGAGATATTAAAAAAAATTAACTACCGCACAGCACAGTGGGACTCTTGTTGGATAAATGTGATAAATAAATTTTTAGTACATCGCTTAGCTTGTGTAGTAGAGTAGTCGGTATTCAACAGCGCACAATTGATCCTTCTTCAAGAATCATTCTACAGGTGAAATGTCTTCTGAAGGCGACAGCAACGGTCGAGTAAAGTACCGAAGTATTGGTCGATTTTCATTCTTGCGACCTGTTCAGTCAATGCTTTTAGCCCAGTACCGGACCAAGAATTACTAGAATATGCGTTTTAAGGTCTTGCAACTGGTGAGATCGAAAAAGCAAAGACTAATTTTGCCATTTCAGCTTAATCCGACCTTATTGACAGCCGATTTCTAATTTGTTGACTAACTCATTTAGGGTACCGGGTCTTATGTTACCAGAAGAAACGCGAGTTTACAAAATTTCTGCAACAGGAATGAAATGTGACCGAGTTCATACAACTATGAAACAATAAGACCCTGCACTTCCAATAAAGATAACTGTCAGGTGTAGTATTAAAATTGGGATCCCATTTAACCGATATTTTTTTAATTTAACCGAAGATTCTTGAAATGCTGCAGACAGGTTATGAATATTTTGCTCTGTACCTCCTTTTGTGACCATATTGAACGGTAATATGGTGAAAATTCAATACACCATGTTACATAAATTCGAACACTAACCTATCTATAAGGGAATTGTGGAACGGTATTTCAAGATACTTACGCAGTAGAGAGAAAGCAGTCCGCCTACTTTGCAATGTTGCGATCAACCCAAAGTGGTGATCTAGTGACTGATGTTCAGAGCATACTGAGGTCAAGGAGGGAACATTTCTGCAGCCTGCAGAAAGTGTAACATCTAGAGATGGCGATCCCCCAATCAATGACGATGGAATAAAAGTTCCATTGCCCGACTATGATGAGATTCGAATAGAAATTATCCGCCTAAAAAACAATAAAGCGGAAGGGACAGTACCTGCCGGGGGAGGCAGAGTAAGAAGATCTCCACTACGTTGGAAAAACACGATGGAGAAGGACCTGGCTACACTGGGAATTTCCAATTGGCGTCAAACAGCAAAAAGGAAGAACGACTGGGCGCTGTTGTAAACTCGGCTATAACCACTTAATATGAAATGCAGTCCCAGAAAACGATAATCAATCGAAGACCTTGTTTGCAGGATCGCAGGTAATTATCGCATAAAATAAATGGAAATTTATCTACCGTAACCACTACTATGGGCGGTCCGGAAATACGTATATTTGCGAACTGGATTACCCGACTGCCGCTCCAGCGTTTGCGCGTAATAAAAACGAAACATCAAACAGTTTATTAGTCATAAATCTACACCCATAATACACAGTGCAAATTTAATAAAGGTAGCACAGATAGCATATGGCCGCGATGCGAGAGCAGGCGCACATAGAAAGGCTATGGGCACGACCGAGAAGGCACGCGCAGGCAGAGTCGACGAAGCGTTGAAAAAGCAAGAAAAATATTGTACAAGTAAGTCTTTTAAACTGATTTGCACTTCACACTGAATAAATTTAAGTGGGCGCGTGGTAGAGAAAAATTACGGCATATTACCACATCGACGAGTGTTAAAGTAATAGGTACACCGAAAAAACGGCACAAAACGGCGCGATGACGATGCGGATGGACTGCACGGGTATTAGGCGGGTAGGTAGGTGGGTAAAGTGTGTTTTTTCGCCTGGCGGACCGACAGACAACAATTTAGTGACTGTGAATTTCTCACCACCAACGGCAACGACGACGACAACCATGAGACCAATAGACCAAGTCATGTCGTATAGCGTACGGTAGGTAACGCAGATAGGAACGAAATAGCGCACCGCCCCGCACGACACGACACTTTTATTCCTGCCGTTCCTTTGTGTCAGTGAGCGCATATGCGCGCGCAAACATAAGCACGACAAAGCTCGAACTGCCATGACTTGCAACTGTTAGCCAAACGAACTCCAAGCTTAACGAGCGCGTACAAAAGCGACTGTGGCCAGCGACGAGTCAGAGCTGCGAGCTTCAGTGAGTACCAAAATGTAAAGCTAAAACAAAAAAGCCTTACCTACATATACACATAGAAGAGGACACATTACCAGGAGCAACAAATGTATGTACATACGTAGAAGTGGTGGCAAATGTGGTAGGTATTAGCAGTATCACGATTTCAACACCATTCGACCCAAAGCGCAACGGCACAGGCGACAACGCTAAGCGCATGTTATAGCGACACCAATGCGAATAATACTGCCAGGAGAAGCGCCATTAAAATCACCATCACCGTCAACATCCCTCGATTATTTTGCCTTGCCACCCCGATGTCGACGAGGACGACGACGACGACGACGACGACAAGGCGAATGGGCGCAAAACCAGAGAGACAGCTAAAATCCACGGTGTGCCGGTAAGTGCGCTGGCAGCGGCACACAAATCGTCAGGAAGGAAGGAAGGAACATTGGATGATATACACTGAATACGTAAGCATTCGGCGCGCCACCGAACAAATGTCGTTTAATACTCATATCATGGTTAAGCTATAGCGGACCGGACCGGTAGGAAAATGGTAGGTTGCGTTGGTGATGGCGATTTCCGTCGACCGTCTTTTCAAAGTATACTGCTCGTGGTTCGGTGCGCTATAGCCGAGGAGGGTTGACTTTTATGGTTTTAACAAGAAAATTTTAAGGTCACTGCTTAATATCGCAAAACAAATGACATGTAGGGTGGCGAGAAGGCAATAAAAAGGAACAAACTTATTAACCGCATGCAACTACATAAATCGATTTTAGGTAATTTGGGAAATTGCGATTACATTTGGTTAATCGAAACCAATTGAATGTGACACAAAAAAACAATGAAAATAAAAGGGATAATATAACCCAAGCAGCATGTGGGGTTGTTTCTAGTGGTAGAGGGTTTTTCTCAAACGGAACGCGTGTTTTTGACCTAAAATTCGATTTTTTATGTCTTTATGTATAAAAACAAACATACATTTGTATTTGCCTGGGTGGATTCGGTGTCATCCTTAAAGACAACAAGTTGAACACATCCCCCAACCAGATTAAAATTAGATAATAAGGAATTTTCGTATGTTCTGGTTCATAAATAAAACAATTTTAGTACAATTCATTTTTTTTGGATATGGAATGGTCACTCATAACAATAGAAATGAAATATAAATAAGGGCTAGGTTAGGTTAATCTGGTAGGCCACGCATAGAGCAGTTTGGTTCTTTGCGATTTGGTTCAGATGGAGTTTAGTTGCTATGTCCAGGATGAGTAGTCATCCTTTAGGATACCTGCGCTTGGCATGAATTTTAACGGACTCTGCGGCCTTACTATTGATAACTCCTCCAGTGTTTCATACCGTGAGGACCCCGCACGCGTACAGCGTAATCTTGCCAATGCACGAGAGATGCGGCACTTTTTCCCCGGTGCCCTGCTCTAGAAATTTCCTGCAGTACTCTTGAGAGCCTATTTAAAAAGATCTTTGAACTCTGAGTCACCTGAGATTAGTTCGAACTGCATTTTTGATAACTTAAGCCAACCAAGATGAGTAAAACAAATACGTCTCACCATTTCTATAAAACCAAGGATCGAATGTTAAAAAGTGTTCAATAGTTCCACGTTGAACCTAAGTTTAGGCTAACTGTCATTTAGAAATTTAGACGCCGTTATTCATACATCTCCTCTATTTTTGTGATTTCATTCGGAGCACATATTACGAGCTTTTCCAGTTGTTGTAACAAATATATATACCCGATTCAAACAGAGTTACCTTATTTTCACACTAGCTGTTAACATTGTACTTGTGATTCCTAAAATTTCTAGTTATGGAGCACCGAACGCTTTTAGATCAACGAGCTTTGAGCCAATCACATACTTTTTAAGGTGGCTAATATCAATCCCAGTCGCTTCTCCAGGTTATAGTTGGGAAGTAAGTGTATACATAGATGATTTCACATCGCCTTCCTCCATACAGATTTGGTAATTAGCATCGGACAAGACAGGGTTCATTTCCACGTCAATCGGAACCATGTAAGAGGAACGAACACTGACTTTTATCTGTCCCAAGGACTATAAACTCGGCACCATTCCTCGAAATTACTTCAGCCGTTCCTACGTCAATCGAATCTAATAACCGGAACGCACATGGATTTTTATCCAGTTAAGAACTATAAAGTCGACAGCATTCAACGAAATTACTACAGTAATATTTTCTGCCGGTACAACAACAAATACACGGTTAGAACGCCGTTATGACAACACCTGTTCGGATAAAATCCGGGACCGAAAGCGGTAAAATCGGCTGATGTTGTTGTCGTTGTTGTTGTTGTTGTTGTTGTTGTTGTAGCGACAGAGTTCTAGCCCGACATTTTCAAAAACAAGAGAAGAAACAATACTCAGTCTAAAAGGTGCTAATAGCCGTTGTCTAATTATTTTCTTTGAAGAAATCTTTATATTTCTAGGACAAAGAAGGACGCGAAGACATGCAACCCAGTCTTATTTGCTTTTGTACTTATTTGTCTTATTTATAGAAATGTGAGAAGACTTATCGTCGACCAGATCAAATTTACCAACCAGTGCAAGAATTGGTATATTTTGGGTTTACCAGAAATTAGGGTGGGTGAGTGTTACAGGGTTTTTTTCCTTTTATTATAGAAGCAGGGAAGTATTTAAAGACTTCGTAAATAAGAAAATTAGAGGGACTCAAATTCATTACATGCTTGCTTCTACGAAGTCCACACAATGCCTTCATGCCAACAAACATACAGACATATTAGTGATATAAAAGATTCGACACATTTGAGCCGACAGTTATCCATCAAAAGCGATCAAGTACAGGCACCGAACGACAACGCTGTGCAAATATATAGATATGTACGTAACAAAAGGTGATCGAGTGGCATTGTATTTCGCACCTATTCACATACACACGCGCACAAAGGAACGCACAAACAGAGGGAGCTACTTCAACTGCCGATCGATAAGCGTTACAAATTCAGCACAAAAGCGGCACTAATTACGACAAAAGACCTTACACTAAGTGAGTAGCTTGTCTATCAGTTAATCCAAACAATAATACTTTTCACAAAGCATTAAATGTGTAGACACACAACACACACACACATGCATCATATATGCGACTGTTTGTGTGTGGTTGTAAACGCACATATTTGAATGCAGGAGTAAATGTGTGCTAGATCTAACTGAGCGGAAACCGATTCCGACACATTTAAACTTAAATTAATTACTCTAACAACAACAAACAAAGCTATTTGTGTGAATTATTGTAAGAAAATGAATAGCAAAATACACATTTAATAAATCCCTCAAGTGATTTCCCTATTAGGTACAAGAGTGCTCGTATATGCACACAAGAACAACAACAACACAGCCAACAGCGACCATAAAACACACGCGCACAGTGCTCTGGATTGGCTGGGCATGCTGGCGGCGGCGGCAGGCAACAGTTTTAGTAAGTTGGTGAAACGAGCGACCCGCCGACCGGGCGTACGACCGACAGACAGAACGACGAAGTAACCAACCGCCGTTATGACCTTCCGTCCAAACGACTTCATATATGTGTGTGTGTGTGTGTGTTTGTGCGTGATCCCCTCGACGCTGGGCCCCTGCTGTTGTTCGGCGCAACCACAAATTCGTGCCGTGAGCTCTGTGAGCTCCGTGAGCGTCGACACGACAGCTGGTGGATGGGGAGATCGCATGAGAAAGGCGGCAATAAACGGGCTGACACGACCATAGCTTACTTTACTTGGCATTGCTTACTCGCACTCAAATAAAAATGTTTGTGTGTGTGTGTATGTGTAATTGACTGCCTAGCGGCGGGCTGCCTGCTGCCGTTGCTGCTGACTCGATATTGTCGTTATTTGTCTGACTGCCGCCTGCCTGCTGGTGCTTGGCTTGCTTTGGCTTTGGCCTGGTCGGTCTGCTTCGGCTTACTTACTTGCCATTGCCAGCCAGGCATCATCATCATGGTAAGTGGCAGGCAGCAGTGGCGCTGCAAGTAAAGCGGCGGCGAGCCAGCAAACTTTAGTGAAATATATTTGCTATTGTTGTTGGGATTTTATACACTTGTGTATGCACATATGTAAGTGAAAATGTACGTCAAAATGTGTATATCACCAACTTGTACGAGCTCGTGTATTTTGTGTGTAGACAAGAAATGGTATTTTTTTTCCTTTTGTATTCAACACCAATAATACTTTCAACGAAGCATTCGATTATTGTTATTATACAAATTAACAAGTAATTTGTAAAGCATTAGCAGAGATAAATAAACGCCGCGCACATAACATCGGCAACAAGAAAATTAACATCGAGCACAAAAACAACGCCAACAGCACTAACAACGTTGAAAGCAACTAGTGTGGTATAGTAACAACAACGAAAAAGAAGGCAATGAGTCAATCAAATATACTAAACTCACACACAGCTAACCCATGCAGCCAAATTGCGAGCGGAACACCTACTAATAACGGTAGGTATTATCAAAAATCTTCCCAAATTTTTAGTGATAAAGCTAAAATTGAATGGGAGTTCCAAATTTCCACTTTAGAAATAATTATTTTTATCACCACAGTTATAAATTGATAATTTCCGCAAACCGTTCTTTAGCAGTTGGATGTTGATAACCGTTATACGGCAGCTGGTTGTAGTTATTGCATAAGCACTTTCATGTTATCAAAAAAAAGTCATTGGTAGACAAAAGAAACCTCAAAGTACCGAATTTTACATGGAAATTCCGGTTTCAGACCCCATTTGTACTGGAAACTTAGCCTTCAATAAGTATAGGTCAGACTTGCAGAGCTTAGAATATTTGTTGTAGACAAAAATAACCCCTCATGTAGATAGACATATAGAACTAATGAAAAGAAATCCATTGTTTGGAAAGATAAAATTTCATACTTAAATATCATCTCAGACAGTTGCCTCAAAGATGGACACCAACAAAAAAATACCCCATCTTTTAAAGTATTTCTTCGAGAAAGGTGAAAACGCAGGCCAGGCGGCTGAAATGCGAATATTAGTTATGGTCCTTATGCTGTAACAACCTATTAGAGACAATTTTGCCTTTTCGACTGTGTTCCTTTAATTTAGTTGTCAAAGATGCATCAAGTTCTGGGAGACCAGTTGTCGAAAATATCGATAAAATAATGAAAATTGCCACCCCGACAAACCCTAGAGACGGGCAGCTTTAGCCAACACGAGGGGAATTTTATTCTATCAGGACAACGCCAGCGCAAACACATCGATAGTGTTTAGCCAGAAGCTTCGAGAGCTTAGTTGGGGCTTTCTTATACATTCACCGGATCTGGAAACAAGTGTTTACTACCTGTAATGTCTATGGCGAATGATTTTCTTCTTCTTTATTGACGCAGACACCGCTTACGATGTTATAGCCGAGTTTACAAAAGCGCGCCAGTCGTTCATTCTTTTCGCTGTTTAGAGCCAACTGAGCTCACAACTTCCGGTCTTATATCAAGTATCCTCTGGGTAACCAAAAACATCAGTTTGGCGGAGAGCTAAAGTGAGAAGCCGAAACCTCCCTTCTTAGGAATGTGCGCTGGTTTTTTTTCAAATCTGATGATTCTAACTAAGCACAATAAAACCTTCAACTTAATGTAAAAATTATGGATTCCTTTTACTAAACTCTATATTTTAAGATTTAACCCTTTTAGTGCCGGGACCAACGTTACTCGAAAACAGCTAAACCTATTAGTCTCAAATTTTAAAACGAGTTTTTAAATATATTTTTTAGAAATTAATCGAAGATTTTTTTTCACCGATAAATTTTTTTATGATAATTTATGGTTGAAATCGGTTTGAGAAATCGCCATTTTGTCAAAAAAATTTATTTTGTTTTTCCTTCGATTAATTACTAGATTTAACATTACTTTAAGCGGTTAGGGGTAGTCAGAGGCACGAAAAAATTAGAATTTTTAGTATTTTTTTTTTTGCTAATAAATCGTGTTATTTTACAAAAGTAGTAATATGGCATTATTATAGAATGTGTTGAGTTGAAGTCACGAAAATTTCCAAAAAAAAAAAATTAATTTCCAAAGTTATGGTTGTTTGTGTTGACCCAGTTTCAAAAAAAAAAGGTACTTGCGGCGACAACCATAAGTCCTTGGAGATAAATCTAAAATCAATCGGACAAAAAAATTTGTTTTATAAATAGATAATTCTGGGCCTGATCGAAGGATTTTTTTTTTCAAAAATTAACAAAATGGCGGCTTCAGGAAATTTTTTTTCTACGTTTTTGGGAAAAAATCAACGGTTAATTGGTCTTAAAAATCGAAATGCAAAAAAATAATAAATTTTTTGAAAATTGTGGATTACCCCCAACCCCCTAACGAAATTCTTTAATTTCAGAGGGTTCAGTTTAGAGATATAGTGGTCACCGCAAAATGTTTTTTTTGAGAGGAGCTTCCCGACGTCAGTTGTAGTTTCTTTCGAAATAAATATTTTTTACTAATAATAAGTTAAATAATACGATAATATGTGTATAAATCTCGGCATCAATTGCTTTTTCAGCATTTAAACTGTATACAACCCCTTAATGAGATATTCGCATACTATCTCGTACATAATCAACTCGATAACTTTATTGTTAGTTTTGCATGTAATTTCTTTGGCAAGAGCACACCGATACGAGACTCGCTTGATTTGCCCACTTCCAATACGAATAACGAAAATCAGTTGGGCCTAAAAAGTGTATATTTAATTTAATTTTTTGTAGTTTATAATTAAATAAAAACACTTCTAAATTTGGTAAAATAAAAGAATGAGTTCAAAACATTCAAGTGTTAGCCATTTGGCTGACTGGGTTATGCCGTGATGACTTGCAACACTGACTGGGCCGCCTGCTCAGGTTAATAATGGAAACGCGCGCATATCGTACTAATAATAACAGCTTAGTGGCATACTGGGCTAAACATATTAGGCGTACAACAACAGCAGCAACAATACGAACATTACATTATAGGTAGAACAAACGGCAAAGCGAACGGATGTGAAAGGTGAGAATAATGGGGAGAAATGGGGAAGTGTTCACGCATACAAAAGAAGCCGCAGCTAAAAATAAAGAATGTGGAAGAAGTCGAAGTGTAATTGGAAGTGTTGTGGAAAAGCATGACTTATGAGATGCTTACATAATTAACGCCAATTACATGCACACACACGCATACACACACACGCGCGCGCAAAAGAGCATGCCATCGTAATATGTCAATGAGAATTGTTGGCATGAAAATACCACAACGGCACTGCATAAGTCAAATAAATGCTGTCGAAAGCTGGACAGCAAAAGTAAAAAGAGGAGAAAAAACAACAAAAATTTTCTTATGAATGTAATTCTTACATATTTTTGTCGTTTTCAAGCAACCCTGCGTGCGCGCATGTGTGCGTGTGTAGCTGCAAATATGCAGATGCATGAAAAAGGTCAAACGGTTTGTGTTGAATTCCAAAAAAAATTGCAACAAAAACAAAAAAATGTGAAACTAAAGTACAGAGGGTCAATCGCGCAGGAAGCCATCGCTTTCCTTACATCCTTGAGGACCTGGGCAATTACCATTTTGTATACAAAAAATGTCTCGATACCGAGTCTACGAAGTGCATAAATACAAATTTACATATTTGCAAGCAAGTGCGTGTGCTGTGTGTTTTTGCGTGCCTGTGTGTCGAAGTCAAACATTTACTGGCTTACCGCACCACTTGAGGCGATTTCGCAAAGCCGCAAAAACCAGCAGCTAAAAAGACAGACAGACGCTCATTCATACTTAACAAACATACATACATACATACATACATACATACATACATGCACTATGCTGTGAAACGCTTGCGAAAAAGCTCTTTGTGTCTACATATAGTCCGCACGCTCAGCGCTTTTGCCCCTTGCCACTTGGCCTCCATGATATGTATGTATTTATGTATGTCGGTCGGTATGCACATGAGCTGGCCTTTATTCATCATTGCGTATTGACCATGGAGCATGAACCGCTTAAGTGACTTATGAATAAGTTCTTTGGGAGGCGAAAATGTACATTTGTTATTGCTGAGCACGCACAAAGATCAAAAGCGAGCAACGAAAATAAACCAAAGCGAATGGACGGACGGACAACAGCAAAAGATTGCCCAAATGAAATTCATATGCTGGCAGCACCACTACAAACACACACATACACACACATACACATACATTTATGATGTAAATGTAATGTAAGCAGTGGTGAGTTCTTTTCCGCGCAACGGCAAATGAAAATCGCTACAACGGAAAGAGCAACAGTCAATGGCAGACGAAAAGTGAGCTGACGATGTCGACACAAAGATCTTGTTAAACATCGAATATTGTAGTGGACGGATATTTGTACATTTGTTGAACAATTTTCGCTGAACGCTTGAATGCTGATGCCGAAGCTGATGCTGATGCCGTTGCTGGTGCTGTTGCTGTTGTTGATGCCACGATACACGACAAACGATGACGGCAATGAAGATGAAGATGAAACCACATAAATTGTAGGGATTTTTTCTGGGGCGGAAAATAAACAAATCCCCTTGCTTGCAATACTTTTAGTGGCGCACAGCACACTCCAGTCAGTCGCTGTTGAGCAAACATTGCAACCATCTAAGCATGCGGTGCATGTGTTTGTTTGTTTGTTTGATTGATGTTGTTGTTGTATAGTAAGTACATATGGCGTGTGTTGTTGCATTTCACCCGCTTATGGCAGCTTCAATTTGTCAGTGAGTTAATCTCAATCGGTACTTTTCCGCACTTTCATCCACTAGTGATATTACTCAATGTGGCAACGCCGCTACAAACAAATGCAAGTACAGAGTAGACTAGTGGTGGCTGTAAACCATAGTTTTATGTAGTAGCGATGTGTTGGAAAATATCCTCTTTGATGCCATACATACATTTGTGTAGTACACAGCTTTACTCGTTGAAATTGAGAGAAAAGTTATAAAATTAAAAAAAAAATGGATAAAGTTGTTGCATAACAACGGACACAACAATAAGAACTACAGGAAATATAGTTTATGATATTTTAATATAATTAAATTTAAAACTTTCCGAAATACTATTGCATATTTTTTTAATATACCGTCTGATCAAATATGACACGGACTGAGAACTCATTTTCGCGCATTTGAATACCATCTTTATTACCCCACGTTTCGTTGTTGTTGTTGTAACGGGTACCTAACCTAACCCCGTTAGGATGGTAAGGATTATAAAGGTTGTCATCGAGATCATCCAACGGTAGATCCAGAAAACGGTGTCGGACCAAAGGAAGAAGGATGTCAGATGCGTAGGTTTAGCAGGGTATGCAAAGAGGTGACTAGTATCATGCAGAGATGCAATGCACGCTGGACATATATATGTTTGATATGTCCGGGTCTATTCCGGATAAGTACAACTTTAACCTGCTACACTATCCGCAATGGGTGGTGGTTTGACTCCAAGTACGCCATTCACTGAGAGGGAGTCGGTGAAGGTGTTAATGGCTCCACTGAGAATGGCGATCAGTGCATGTCTGAAGTTCGTTGCGTCTGAAGTTTGGTCGGCGTATTGTCTTATGTTGTCGACGTAGTTGAGGAAGGATCTCTTGATGCTCCTAAGAGGCGGTACCGCTCCTACGAAATCAACCCAGCAGAAACTGCTTGGAGAGGAATTCATTATGTTCCTTAACTGGAAGCAAACGGGCCTCACTGTGCAGGTGTTCGATGGGAGACATCAAGAGGCATCCTGTCGTAGTCCGGAGTATTCTGACATGTTTGTTGCTTCTTCGTCTGCGTTTCACTGCATCCAGGAGACCATATTGGTGCGGCGTAATTAAGGACCAGCCGGCCGATTGCCATGTTTATTGCCAAAACGTTATGTGCTGCCGGCTAGCGACTTGAGGATCTTGTTGCGGTTCTATACTTTGGCAATAATCACGATCTGGTGATCTCGTGGGATGTGATCCACGTCTCTTCAAGAATAATGACGCGTTTGTTGAATGTATAGTCCTCAGCATCTCTTTTACAATCTCCAGGTTTTTTTTTTTTGCAAAAATGGAAGGCTTTTGTTACGATTCTAGCATGAACATGCTTCATACACAAAAAATTAACCAAAATGTGATTCATAATATATGTTGATATCATTTGCTGCTCTGATATCTCTGAGGCCAACACGAGTTCAAGCACTGTTTCTGTAATCTTTTCGATGTTATCCTCATTAACAGAGGTGGATGGACGACTCGCATGAGACAAATTTTCGATGACTTTTCGATCGTCTCTGAACACTTTGTGTTATGCAATTAATTATGGCATATGACAATGGATAAATAAATCATTTTATTTCTGAAACTATCCAGATAGATGAAATAATGTTTAACGGCTTATACATACAGTTTTTTGGAAACCTTTGAAGCGGAAAACACGGGAAAGCAGCGCAATCGAAAGAGGAAAGAAATATTTGCGGGATCCTTCCTGACCTTTCAAAGTCTTTTTTGTTGTTGCTGTTGTTGTATCGGCAGTAATATTCTTGAAGTAATTTCGACCCATGGCGCCGAGTTAGCAGTCCTTGGCCGAATGAAAACGCGGATCCGTTTCAGTTTCTTAGATCATAGTTTCGTGGGAATGGTTATTTTTTATTAGCTACGCTTGCTTATGCTTAACACAAACATAACATGATGAGTCAATTAAATATATTGGGCTACTCAATTGACCTAGGTCTAGGAGTTTATTCCTAGAAAATAACTGTGAGGAACAGTCGAGAAAACCACTCGTAAAAGCCGTATTTTCTTGCGAGCACCCTAAGATTATATTAGAACTCCATTTAAGGCACAAAATCAACATCAATTAGAACGATGGACCGCCAGCAACTTTAGTCCACTGACTGACAGACAACTGAGCGCTAGCTTAAATAACCGTATTCGCTTTAATGTACCCGAATGCCTTTTATGTTTAGTGTGAGTGTGTTGCTTTTCAGCTTAAATGAAAATGACAATTTTGTGAACTCAAAAATCATGACTAAGTGAAGTATTTTTCCTCACTTAAAAGCAATCAGAATCAAGAGTACAACAATAGATCCCCGCATTGTCTACTTTACTGGCAGCAGAACGAACAAAAACTCATATCCAATGCTTTTGCACGTCTTTCTTCTTGTCTTTAATCACCCAACGCTTTTGCTAGACCCTCAAAAAGCGCCGCGCCATGCCACCCAACACCACTATTAGCAACGCTTCGTTTCGTTCCATTTCAGCACGTCACTGCCGACCGACCAACCAACCGACCGACCATGCCCTCTGCTATTTGCTGTGTGTACCTTTGGTCCATAGAATGCTTTTTACCTCCCAAAGTTTCTACACTATTGTGACGTTTCTCAATTCTTTTTTTTTGCTCGCTCGTCTTTTTTATGTTCACTTCATTTTTGGGCGAACCAACGTCCGACACAACACGAGCCGTTCGGGCGCTACTTACTGCTATTGTTGTTTTTAATTTTTTGTTAGTATTTCGTGTTGTTGTGTACAGTTGTTTGGCATATGGACGCGTCGTCATCGGTACTCAACAGCGTAAGCATCAGCATCAAAATCATCACAATCGCCAACGCCATCCTTGTCATCGTGGTCGGACTTCATTTCGTCGTGCCATATTTAAGCGGAGAATGCTTGGCAGCCAGCTTGCTACGATTGTTGGTGAGTCGGCCGCGGTCGGTCGGTTGGATGAGTTGATGAGCACACAGACCGTTGGATGGATAACTGTGCGGCGAGCTGACTGACAAACTGAGAGACTGCCTCACTGGGTGGCTGACTGACTGACTAGCGCATACATGGCGATGACGAGCTCACTAGCTAGCTGAGTGTACAGGCAACAGGCGGGCGGACGGACGGATGAACAGACTGTGTGACTCGATCTACTCGGTTGAAAGCTGTAAAGTTTGCTTCGCTAGCTGGCATTGCCACTGTCATTGCGGCTGCTGTTGCCACCATACGGTGGCACTCGCAGATTGAATCCATAACTATATGCTTCCAATGTTTGGCGTTTTTATACATACAAGTATTCGTTGTGTGTTGTGTGCGCAAGTATTCATGTCGGCTGGCTTGTAAGCCACTTACGAAAACGAGTAAATGCCACTGGCATCCGATTTGTTGGATTTGCTCATGAAGTTGTTAAACAGATTGTCGGTGTAGATACCGCACGCGTTCGCTCGCTCGCTTGCCTGTCGTTCGAAGCTCTTCGCTCGTACCACGAACCTTCGCCCTCGTGCCTCGTACCTCGTGGCGCACGCCGTTTTGGCTATGGAACTGCTCCTTATAGACAGTAGCTTTGGCTAAAGTCAGTATACTACGAGTATATTTTGAGGAACGCGTGTGTGTGTGTTTATGTGTTTGTATCTACCCACCACCATAGCCACCAAGTGTAGCGCTCACTCGCCTACCTTCCGCATCGTGCGCTGTGGGTGTTTGATGGCTGCTGTAAGCCAATGCCGACGATACGTACGACAACTTGGTCCTTCTGTGTGTACGTACCTTCATCATTTTTCGTATGATTAGTTTTATGTAATTTTATCAAGAGTATTTTAGGGATTTGTAGCTTTTACTTATGCTTTGTGGTATTTCATCTGAGCAGTATTTTTCGTTCGTTGTTTTGTTTATTTAGCCACTTCGCTTCATGATTTTCCGCTCTCTCGCCACCCTGTCGTCGCCCGCTCTCCCTCTCTCCATCTCTTTCTCGATGCCACTCTCCACCACCACCACCACCACTTGGTGCAGAGCGTTGAGTGCTTTGGGCAACTTGCGGCTGCTTGTCGGAGGGTTTATAGCGTGATAATGAAATTTATTAAAATTTATGAGCGCTCGCAAATAAATATACTGAAATTGATTAGTCATGAGTTTTATTAGGTGGCGACGATCACCACAATTACGACTACTGCAACCGCAACCCTTTGATTTTTCTTGTTTTTGCTTACAGCTTTTTATGTTTTTTTACTCAAGTTTGGTTTATTATACCCTGAATGTTTCTAACACCGAAATGGAAAGGTTGGACACCCCTCTTAAGCATATGTACATATAAACGATTACCGTGATGGGATGGATTTAGCCATGTCCGCCTGTATATACGCAAACAAAGCTCTGAGCTTTTAAGGTATCAACTTGAAGTTTCGCAAACGCCCTGCGCTCCCCAAGAAATTACTCATTCGTCGAAACAGCATACTTAGGACCACTATAGCATATAGCTGTCATACAAACTGACTGATCCAAATCGAGTTCTTGTACTGCAAACTTTTTTATTTGAGAAGATATCTTAACGGAATTTGATATAGATAATTATCAAAAGCAACGCTGTAATATCCGGACATATTGTTCGCATCGGACCACTATAGCATATAGCTGTCAAACAAAATGGCCAATCCAAATCGAGTTCTTGTACTGGAAACTTTTTTATTTGAGAAGATATCTTAACGAAATTTGATATAGATAATTATCAAAAGCAACGCTGTAATATCCAAACATATTGTTCGCATCGGTCCACTATAGCAAATAGCGGTCATACACAATGACCTATAAAAATCCGGACAAATATATTTGTATGCCCTTTTATACTATAAGAAATGCAACTGTGAAGGGTATTATAGCTTCGTTGCAGTCGAACTTAATGATTTTCTTGCACGTAACCGGAACGGACTCGGATTGTTTATCCGAGTGTTTAATGATTTCCTTGCAGCCGAATTTAACGAGCTCTTCAGTGGGTCCATTCCCACGACAACCGGGTGTACGTAACCGGAACGGACTCGGCTTTTTTATGCGGTCAAGGACCGTCAACTCGACAGAACTCTATACCAACAACAACCACGACAGTCGGGTCTACGTAAACGGAACGAACCCTCATTTTTAACCAGACAAGGACTGTCAACTCGGCAGAATTCTGCCGCTAGAACAACAACATTTTCTAGTTCTTATTTTAATTTTGAAAAATGTCGAGTGTTTCGCCGGCGATATGAGTGTGAAGGCCACGATACACACTGCTCCGATTTACAAATATGATAACGGTTGAGTGCGGCACACTCATTTGTACATACATACATACTTATATTAATGTATTGAAGTATTTATTTCATTTGTAGCTTTACAAATAAATCAATTCACTTTCAATTAAATGTTAAGTAAATTTGCGTATGAATAATGAATGTGAAAAAAGCAACAACAAACAAAAAATCGCTTTCAACAACATCAGCGATATTTTTGTTGTACACTTATTATTATTGTCATATCTGTTGATGTTGTTGTTATTGTTGTTGTTGCAGCTGTGTTGTCGTTTGGCCATTGTTTAAGTGGCTTCCAGTCAGTTAATCCTTAATAATCCGCATAAACATGTTAAACAAAAGCAGTGCAGAGATTAACGCTCCTACACAGCACACCCACACACATACACATCCACGTACACACCTACAAACATGCAGGGAAAGGTAAAGATGAATAAATATACACGGTTTAAGTGCATATTGGAGCGCATGTGTTTACATATACATACATATATACATACATGTAAATGTGTGTGTATTTGTGTGCCTTGCAAGTGGGTTGATTTCAGTTTAAATACTTTTTAATACACAAATTTGTTGTAACGAACGCGCGCAAAATTTATTTTCCAACAACCTGAGTTCGTGGAAATTCGCAAATCCGATGACTCGATATTATTTTGCCTTAGTTGGCATTGAGCCAAACGCTCTGCACATATGCACACAAACATGTAAACGCTCCTCTATAGTGATGTGGCAATGTGTGAGTATGCACATGAAATAAGTTTTTGAGAAATTTATTATATTTTAAGGACTATTTGCTTATTGAAGGGGGGAGATGCTTTTCCAGATAAGTATGCATCAACAAATATAGAGAAAATACAACAAAATAAATAGATTTTTAATGTAACATTGCAATTAGGAGTATATTGAGACTTAATATGGTTATTAAACCGGTAAAGTCTATTTTATTCAAA
Organism: Bactrocera tryoni; assembly: GCF_016617805.1. Classification (NCBI taxonomy): domain Eukaryota; kingdom Metazoa; phylum Arthropoda; class Insecta; order Diptera; family Tephritidae; genus Bactrocera; species Bactrocera tryoni. The sequence goes on from NC_052503.1 coordinate 47,355,609, forward strand.
TTTGCATTGCACATACTATGTGGTATGTGGGAGTTGGGGCTCTCACATTTTCATTCAGATAATTCACATGTTGGCCGATGTACTTGTATGCGGTATAAAGTGACCCGGAAGTTCGAACATATTAGGAACATATTAGTGCGCGTTCAGGGAAGTGTAGACTCGATTCAACCCATTTTTGATACACGGAGTTGCCAATATCAGGAAAGGATTCTATCATTTCAATTGTATTTCTCACAAATTGAACGACAGATACTGTGGTCCACATACATATTTGGTACCTAGTCTTGAACAATTTTTCGTCTTACGCTGACGTAATCTAAAAGCATTATTCGCGCAAAGTGTTATCCCGTTATAATATTTGAATCTTGATTTGTACACTGGAAAGCAGTCAGATGGATTTTAAAATTGTGATATACATATGAGAAATGGGCGTGGTTGCAGTCCGACTCCATTTTCGCACTGTGACATAGGAATGTGGGTAGAGGGTTACATACTGAATTTGGTTGAAATTGGTCGACCAGGTCCTGAAATTGGTCGACCAGGTCCTGAGATATGTTATTTTAGCCAATAGTGGACGGTACCAGCCAATCGTCACATTTTTATACTGGCTCGTATAAAGCCCTCTCAAACCATCTCGAGCGTCAAATTTAATGTCACTAGCGGTACATAGTTATAGATTTTTTGCGCTTTTAGTAGTTTTTATATGGGGATCTGATTTCATCCATTTAACTCTGTCGGTTTTTTTAAGAATTGACCTAAGCGAATTTGGCTATTTTAGCTTTAGTAGTCTAAGGGATATGTACATTAAAACAAAAAGAGGGAGTCACGCCCACTTTTTTTTTAAATTTTACGCCCACAGGGCCTCTTTTCTGCGATCCCATGTGCCAAATTACAGTTTAATGTTGTAATTAAGTGCTTAATTATGGCACTTTGAATGTTTCCTTTAATGGCGTTTTGTAGGCGTGGCTGTGGTTCGATTACGCCCATTTACGAGCTCACCTTCACTTTTTTGCCAAGAAACATTAACATATACCATATTAATTTTTACTCAAGTTATCGTTTGTACAGACAGGTGGACGGACGGACAGACATTTACCCGGATTTCAACCGTACAACAGGTTGTAAGAGTATAAAAATGTATAAAATAAATAAATTTGAACAAAAAGTCAGTTGACGGATTAATAAAAAAAAAACTGAGGCCGTTTCGGTTGTTATTTAAACTTTCTGTTTTTCTTTTTGGATTTCAACTTCAAAATTACAACAAGTTATATTGTTGTTAAAACAGAATGACAGAAAACATCCCTGAAGTAATTTGTAGGAATGCTGCCAAGTTGACAGTACCTGACCGGATAAAAATACGGGTTCGTTCTGGTTATTTAGACTCGACTGCAAAAAATGCAAGTTTAGAAAAAAATATTTCTGTTTTCTTCTTTTGATTGCATTGATTTTGATAAAGAAAACACTAATTTAGCTTCCAAGTAATTTACACCCTAAACAATTTTCTTTTACGAAAAATTAAAAAGAAAAACACATAAATTAAAAAAATAAAATTTAACAGTAAGTAACAGAGATTTCAAGCTTGATTATCGTCAACGCCATTTGCGATAATCTAAAGTGTAGGACGACAATGTGGGCAATCAATTGAACTGTCAGCGTGACAGCGTGAACGATCCGCCAGACAGCCAGCCAACCAGTGAACATGGCAATTCGAAGGCACGCCATCAACTACTCCAACTCACTTACGCGCAGTGTGTCCTTATTATTATTTTACTGTCGATTATTTGCTTTATTATGCTTGAATGTAATAAATATCCACCCTCATTTGCGCTTCCACGAACTACTCGCTGTGTGCGACGATGACATGGCCGGTAGTTATGACTTTATTGCGACAAGCACATCATCCACCCACGGCCACAATAAGTTACTCGCCCCGCATGTATGGTACTTACTTGCTTACGTCGCACCAACGTCTGCACCACGGTTTATGCATAAGTTCGTTGTTCAACTACTACGTTGACGACAACAAGCCTTACTATAACGGTTCAAACATACATACATATATAGTGTATGTACATACGTATTGTTTTGAGACGACGGTGTTGATGATGGGGCATAAGAAGCGTGAAATCGGGCGCATGAACTCACAAATTGACCATATTTGCAAATTGAACGCGTGAGCAAACGGGCGAATAAGTGAATATAAACGAAGCCCCGTATCGCCCGAATCCACACACCCGCACACTAACAACACTAACCAAGCACAACTCACCCCGCACAGGGTACAGCGGCGTCTCGTCGAGCGAGTCGAGTGCGCCAAGCTGCAGGCTCTAAGCCTCGGGCGCGGAAATGGTTGTGTACGCAGTTAAAAGCCATTGTAAGCAGATTTAGTTTGTAATAAATGCCGTGTTTTAGTGGTTGCACTCCCAAATGGAATGGAATTTCAAATTGTCGTGTAACAACACTTTACAAACAAATTGCGGCTTGTCAACCTTCCGCAGGCGTGGCGACGAGCAAGCGCTTTCTCACATTTGCCACATTTGACTTTTCATAAACGTTGATTTTTTGGCATTGCGCCACATTCATTCACTCAGTTAGTTAATTCACACAATGTAGTGTGTTAATTTGTGCACAAATTACAATTTCCCCTTATCATATTAGCCACTAAATATTTTATAATGTTAATAATTGAATGTGTGTGACATTTAATGTTTATCCCGACTAATTGTTAACGGCACTGCTGTTTGATATAAAAAAAAAATTATTCTCTATACTGTTACTTGCTTGTACGCGCACACATCTGCTTTATAAATACAAATGTGCCTTACAAAAATGTTTTCATGCATTTGTGCGCACATGCTGGCTTATACTACAAAAGTGTGTGCTTTGTATGTGGGCTTACCGAAAATAATTTCACCGACTTTCCACCTCATAATTGAATTAATTGCCGAGTATTGTGGGTGTGAAAGCTTAATTGAAGGTTATGAACAACTGTAGTACTCAATTTATTTAAATATTAAATAAAAACAGGGAAACCTTACCTTATTTCACTGAAGCTATACACCCTTCACAATAATCGAAGATTACAACCTTGATTTTAATGGGCAGTGTGTAAATAAGCTATATGCTATAGTGCTGCGATATAATCATCTGATATTGTAGCTTTGATAGGAACAATAGTTCATGTCGAATTCCGTGAGAATGTCTTGACAAAAAAAACAGTTTTTAAACCAGGACAGGATTTTGAGTGTTCGGTTTGTATGGCAGTTATATATGCTGTAGTGCCTATTTTACAGCTGTCTTAGAAAAAATCCATGCCAAATTTCGTCAAGATATCTTGTCAAATAAAAAAGTTTCCATACAAAAATTTTATTTCGATCTTTCTATGGCACGCATAAGCTGTTGCCGTCCGATATCGGCGATTCCGACTATATTTCTACTATATTGCACTATTTGAACAAGTTTAGCATAATAAATTAATCGCACTTATTAATTTTTCCCACAATACTGCGTAATGTATTAACCACTACCCACTAAGGTATGTAACTGCGTACACACACATAAGCAAATATCTGTAGTTTCAATTTTATTTTCAATTGAACGGCGCCTTTTATGGGCGACTGTTTATTTTTTTCCCCCTTTTTTGACTTTGTACACGCATAACGAACTAATAGACTTGCTATAAACTGTCACAATGTACGGATACAATTTAAATCAATTATGAAGCACCACTTTTCGTTCAACAAAACGCAAAAAATTATTTATTAGAATTACTTATACGTCTGTATGTAGTTTTAAAAGCACGTAAAGTTACTACTTTTATTGGCATGTTCGTTGTGTGCGCGTTATTTACAATAATTATGATAGTAATAAACCAAAACTTATCACCCGGAGAATACGCTTGCCTGTTGAAATTGAAAATCAATCAATTTTATAGCTGCGCTGTTAAGTGGAAATGTTGTTACACATCAATTATTATTAACAACAGGCCAAAGAGGCGATAAAGCGTATTTTAGCAACGTGTAATAATAACATATTATGTCATTCAAAATATAGCAAATACAAATTTAATTATGCATGCACTCATATAATCATATATTCGTACAACATATGTATGTATAAGTAAATTTTTGTGCATACGTTGGACTTAACCTTTCATGTTATTTAAACAATTAATTTTTCATTTTTTAACATTATCAACGTTATCGAAACTTCAACGTTATCTAGAAAGTCGATTATGATAATATTTATTGCAATACAAGTGGTGTTGATTAAAACACTGATTGCTGCAATAAATAATACACAATTTTAAGAATATTTGAAATTTTGGTAAATACAAAAATAGACATATTCACATTTGCAGGGTTTGCTGTAGAAGTATTCTGAGGAGATAAGAGACTGTATAACTACTTATGAACTACTGCAATTATTTTGATAACCAAAAGTATGTACTTAAGTAGACACAATTGACAGATTGGCCTTTGAATTGAGTTGTTGTTATAGTATTGATTAAATTGTTAAGTACAAATACAAACTTATATACTAGCCGTTTAAGCAGTATGCTTGTCGAAACACGGTTAAAAATATGAAATGATTTATTCAACAAGTTTCAGTAAAGGACCAGTGCGCTAAATCACAAATGTCATTATATTTGTCAGTTAATTGTGTAAATTTTAAAATACAAAATGTGCCAAATAATAAAAATTATATGAATAAGAGATAAAAGTATATTTAAATATGAAAACTTTACAAAAATTAAGTGCAACTTGACAGATTAAATGCATACAATATGGAAAAATTGAGAAGATCAAAGATACCAAGCATTTTCCTGAACCCTCTGTTTCTAGTATATTTATATTTATTAATTTTCCCCTAGCACCATTGTCATAGAACCAAACTACTACATATTTGGGTATTTGTAGACTTTCGAACGGAGAATCATCCTATACATCATCGAAGTTATACACCGCTCACAACAGTTGGCATACGTGTGGGCTAGTTAGAGAAAATAGCGTATACTTGCACGCGCACATGCCTGACACAGATCTTATAATATAGATACATCTGTACATACCTACTAACAAATGCAATATTTGTAGGTATGTGCATAACAAATTTAATAACCAGCGTTTAATACATTTCGGTTAATAGACTATTTTATAAAGCAAATTTTAGAATTACTTACCATCGATTTTGACAAATTGTGTAATTGCAGCTTTTATGGAAATATTAACTAACAGCTGTCTGTGCGGCCGTAAAAATAATATCCCGTCAATTACGGCGTTATTTGCAAAATGTGGGAAAGCACGAGTAAAATGATGATTGCTTTAATTAATTTTGTTGACACATACACACGGTACTTGGTCAATTTGTTTAGCTATTTGACTATATGACAATCGCACAATTAATTTAAGAGTTTGAAGTTAATTATTCACAAGCTTTAATTTTTTAAAAGCTATGAATATTTATTTATTTGTACTTAATATACACTTATAAAATTGTGCTAAGAGTGTTGTACTTCACACACCAGTATCATTTATCGTTGGACAAACACTTGCAGGAAATTTAGATATTTAGACTGTTTTAGCTGCTAATAATCCATAGTTGCTAAAAGTGTTGCTCCGCCCAAAGGCGAGGAGGAATGCGGCGTGTCGAAAGCTGTTCTATGCTTGACCGCTTCCCTCCTGCTGCAATCGGTCTTGAGAATGGTATTCCCTTTAAATTGCTTTGTTCTCATCTACACAGACGTGCTTAGTTCAAGCGCGATTCTTTTATTTTATGTTTTGCCTTTTTCGCACTTTTGTTAATTAAACACTCGTAGTATAGCTAAACGCGTGGCTTCCAGGAATTTTCCGAAAATAATTTTTATAGCACTATTACTAAATACAATATACAACTTGCAACTGCTATTTGTCCGTCGCCCGTTTGCTCTTTGCTCACTGAATGCATATACGTTCAATACTTTTTCGCTTGTTTGCTTTTCGCCGTCGCTGAGCACCGAAAAATGCTATGAGGCAAATGGGGGAACAATTTTCTTTTTGCATACACTTTGCGCACGATATTGAGTTCCAACTTTCACACAAATTTTCGACACTGTTTTGTTGTGATTGCGCGAATTTTTTTATAATAAACTGAAGGCAATATATATGTTGAATGTTTTTCACTAAACTTTCAGAATTTTATTACTTTCGATTAGTAAATAATTAGTTCTGAACGGGAGCTCAAATTTTCTTCGCGCACTCAACAAAACAGGGCGACCATTTTGAATTTTCTACTCGCTCATTAGCAACTCGTTCTTACGTGACGAGATAAGTTGGATGTGTTTAACGCGAGTGTGTCCAGCAATATAATAAAGTTGCCTGTCGAAAATTTAAAGTAATACAAATTAATTAATTATTGAAAACTTTCTTTAAACAGAAAAACCAATACTAGTTTAAGAAAATTAATGCCTTTGAAAGGCATACCTAACACATCCTAAAAATATTTTGCTTTTTTTAACATAAAAGAATACAATTAAGATTTATTTCTTTTTTTTTAATATAAAAAAGAAGTGTATAAACGCGTAGTTCCCCTTTATTAGATGTTTTATTCAGTGTTTATCTAGAAAGTATATTTTTATTAATGCATTATCAGGAAAAATTTAAATTTTGATGTTAAAATTTTTTTTCAGAGCAAGTAAAATCAACCCTGATTTTGCTATCATACAAACACTCTTTGCGAATGTCAAAGTGAAAGAAAATAGATTGGGGAGAGTGGAGCAAATTCTTGGAAATTTTAGCGCATTTGGGGCCGTTTCAGTTGATTTTTGTTACTCCTTATGATTACTATGTGTTCGCGGTCTTTTTAAACTACTGTTTGTTAATAAAAATCGTACAGCTTCATAAGTTAAAAGTTTTGTGGAAGGCATCGTTATACGGTAAAAAACAGTCTTACATACATGTGCCAGAAATAAAACCAGGCAATCATTGGATACTCCGGATATTGGCCAAATAAAAGTGCAACAACCTTGAAAGAGCGATTCTAGTACAGCCGCTTCGGTGTATAGAAATGCACACACACTACAAAAGTTATTAATTGTATATCTGCCTTCTTAAGACAACAGAAACTTAATTAACATTTTCTGTGTGTCGGCTTGATAACACAACAAACCCCCAATTTGTCATCTAATTGCTTTACTAAAAGTTTACTTTGGGCTTTCAGTGTGCCACCAGTATTGTGTGTATAGAAAGAGTTAATCGATGTGTAAATAAGTGATATAATATTTACGCATTGAATGTACAAGGCGCCTTAAAAAAATCAAATTAGTTTTAACAGATATTTTATTAGTGTACATCGACAGCCCAAGCAAAGCCGGTAAACAATATGGCGGAAGCGAAAGTCGAAGATCTTGGAAGTAAGTCTGACTGAAAACTTAATATTTATGTAGAAGAAAATTAAAAAATAACGTTAATTTCTAAATATTTATATTCACTATATACATATGTAAGTTCGTTCATGTGATGATATCACTGTCAGCTGATATTTTTATACAATTTGTACTTTTACTTAATGAAGTATATATAATTTATTCAATTGGTATTTGTAGAACTGGATTATCCCATACCTTTTATAATTCAATTTTGTTTCGGGACTCATTTCGTTCTTTCTTTACTGCAAAAAGTTATGTTAATTTACTAATTCACAAGAGATCACACACTATTGTTTTGAATTTAAGTACGCAAAACAAGCAAAAGCTTTTCAAGCAAATTACCAGTTCATTTGAAAATTAAAAATTATTTTTATACCCTGAATAGGATATACAATATTAAGTTTGGCACAAACCTCGAAGGACAGAACGGAGACCTTTAAAGTTTACCATATACATACATACATATGTATGTATGTTCATATATGTATATATAAATGATCATGGTTTTGAGATCTTTATCTGGAATTTTGCACCCAGCTTTTCTCCTCAAGAAGCTGCTTATTTGTCGGAACTGCCGATATTCTATCACTTTATGAATTAGCTGCCATACAAAATGAACTATCAAAATCAAGTTCTTGTATGGAATTTTTTTGTATTTGTGAGAGGTGTTCTAACGTTTTTTTTTGTGTTATTACTTCATAGAAATTTTAATATTGCACGAAATTAGACACTTTTCACTTTATATTATTTGTTATATGGTATCTCTATAGTTTTGTGAACACATATTCTAATCTGATTGTTTTTGAGATAAGCAGAAAATAATATTAGCAACATATATGAATGTATATGTATGTGCATACATACATATGTAGCATTTAGGTAATAAATTCTGAAATCAATAATTATATATTCATTTAGAGGAAGATTGGAAAGTTTGTAGGCTAATACATAGATAATACTACTATGTAATATTAAATCCATATGATTTTTAGTCAGCCCCTATATTTAAAATATATGTACGTATGTATACAAATATGACAGCTGTCGAACTATTAGTTCATGAGATGTTTAAAGAAACTTGTATTGATTACAAAAAATAAATCAAAAGGAGTTTAATAAATCTTTCCTTTTTGAGGAAAAAATACTGCGGAAGACAATATTTGTATTGATCAACATATAAAAACCCCAATTAGTTTTGCATGTCCGTAAAGTGAAATTGTTCCAGATAGCTGAGACTCTCAATATCAAAGAAACTTATTGGATATATCGTGATTGAATATTTGCATAGGTGAAATATATTTCCTAAGGAGTATTTTAAACTCTTTAATCGTAGTAAAGCCGAATTTTTGCGACGATATAAGGCAGTCTGTTATTGTTGTAGCGGTAGAATTCTGCTGAGATGACAATCCTTGGCCGGTTAAAAAACCAAGTCCGTTCTGGTTACTTAGACCCGACTTCCGTAGGATTGGTATGACAGTCTGTCTGTCCCAAAGCGTAGATATACGCAAAAGTCGGCTGGTAAGGTTATGGCACAAGTAGTTTTCGATGAATGTTGTATCCCCATCGATCAAACAAATTTTATCAAAAAAAATTTTCTATGTTAGCCTACAAACTCTTCTGCCAAATTTATAAATTGTTGTACATGGCGCTTAGATGAAGTTGTGAATACATATATTAAATAATTTTTGTATACATAAGTATATAATTTTATGTTATAATTTCTAACCGCTTTTGTTGCTCCACAATAATATAAATGCCTTCTCCACTAACTCGCTTATACTTGTCATACATATGTGACCTGGTCTACGGAAAGGGGCTTTAGGTGTCAAAAAAAAGGAGAACAATTAATGAGATAACGAGAAACTGACGATTATTTTTAACAGCTTTTCCCAGAAAACTAGTTTTCGCACGTTAGCTCCCTTTTCGTAGACCAGGTCACATATACTGCTCAAAAGGGCACACATTTTTTATAAATACTGCCGTCTTATAGTCATAAATATTGTTTCTATTGCATTAGACTTTACAGAATATATTATGTTTCTGAGAAATAAGTGAAAAACAACAGTATTACAAACAGCAACTTGAAAGTTTCCGTAAACCTGGGCTTCTATTTATAGACTTGTGTTCATATTTCCAACTTGCCATCACTACAGCTTGCATGTAGACATCAGTTTCCGTTTCCGCAGCCTGATAGCATAAAGCACAGCAGTAGAAATGCAAATGAATTTGTGTACATATGATTTTCTCTTTGAAATGTTTTAAAATAGATATTCTACCTTAACTGCATGCATACACATACATATGTACATATGTATATGTAGAATTATGTAGCTGCATTGTGTTTAGAGTTTGTAGGTTTTGAAAAAATCGGATCAACTCAAAAATAAGTTATAAAAAATCCATATGATGTTAAATGTAAAAACTTGTAGACAAATACATATGTATATACGTACATATATATTTTAAATACATACATATATAATTACCAACTTTTTTCATAGACACATGAGTATTTGCAAAACTTTGGTAGAATTCGCACTGAAATTATTTATCTTAAGCATTAAAATGGAGTCATGTGTAGAAGTTCAAGCAAGTGAGGAAAGTTCTCTGATCGTCATTCACTTGGGAGTGACCAGGAAAGATCCCCTCCACAGGGTTGTGCGCTGGGTTTGGGACTTACCACGTAAAAAACGCCACCAATGAAAAAGAACAACAAGCTTCGGAAGAGAAATGTCGCATTTGATGAAACGATGAGCTGTATGAGATATACGCCAACATGGACCTAGTTCAGTGAATTAAAAGACAGCGGCCACGCTGGCGTGGTCATGTCGTCCGAATAGACGAAAGCACTCCAGTTCTGAAAGTATTCGACGCCGTACCCGCCGGAGGAAGCATAGGTGGAGGAGGACCTGGCTTCGCTTGGAATCTCCAAATGACGGCACCTTGAGAAAAGAAGAAACAACTGGCGCGCTTTTGTTAACTCGACTATAACTGCGTAAGCAGTTTCCACGCCACTAAAGATAAGGAAAAGGCATTAAAAACCTAAATCCATAATCTACAGCAAACTCTGACGCTCATCTAGATCATAAATTTTTTGCCTCGCACTAATTCTAAATATGTATGAAGTAACACTAACCTCCTCTTAGAGATGGTTTCATGACAATCTTTGACCGCGAGACCGTACCAGCTACAGAGGCTCAAGTCCTCATAACGTTGGACTTATCAAAAGCTTTTGATACAACGCTACTTGAGGACATCGAATGTCTACGCTCCCTCCAGGGTTGAAGGGGTGGACTGGGAACTACCTAAACGGTCGACAATTATCTGTACTGTTTCCAGGTAAAACTATATATTGAGAAGTATTAAACAGAGGGTTCCGCAGGGTGGTGTCCTCTCCCCTTTGCTGTTTAATTTCTATATCTCGAAACTTCCTCAACCACCAGAGGGCATGTACTTAATGTAAAAGGCTATCTCTCCGACCTTTCTCGCTTCCTTGCTGCACGGAACTTAGTACTCTCTCCCACTAAATCCACAGTAACCATATCTACAAACTGGACGAAAGAGTACAGACTTGACTTAATATTGCAGTCGATAGCATTAAAATTTCGACTGTCAATAATCCTAAGATTTTAGGTGTGAAACTCGACAGCCTATGCTCCTTCACTCCTCACACTACAAAGTGCTAAAGTACACAGTCGCAACAAAATCCTCAAGTCACTAGCCGGCAACTCATGGGGTAAAGACCATGAAGCGTTGTTGGTAACATAAGAAGCAATGAGCCGGCCGGTCCTTAACTATGCCGCATCAACATGGTGGCCTGGATGCAGTGAAATGCAAACGAAGAAACTTTAGACATGTCAGAACACTGCCTCATGATGTCTCCTATTGAACATCTGCACAGTTTTCATAAAAATCATCCCTGCAGTTACCTGCTTAAAGCGGAACCGCTTTCTAGGCGCATCATGAGGTCCTTCCTCAACTCCGTCGCCGACTTAGAATAATAAGACGACCAAATTTCGGACGCAACAAACTTCAGACATGCACAAACCGCAATTTACAGTGGAGCCATTAACAACTTCTCCCTCTCAGTGAAAGGCGTACTTGAAGTCTAACCACCACTCATTGCAGACGAAGAGTTCAAGTTTCCGCTAGAATCGAGAGTGAACCTTGCGCAGCTTTTTCTGGATGCTGTAGCAGGTTAAACAACTATTTAACCAAAATCGACACCGACATAAACAAATGTCCATCATACAACGAGTACTCACATGACTCTAGCCACCTCTTTGTAAGCCCAGCAAACTCCACACATCTAACACCCCCTTCCCTATGCTCCGACCCCGTCGAAACAGCAAGTTTCCTGAGACTACCCTTGGATGACCTCGATGACAACTTATCTTTACTTTACCAGCCTACCGTTGGACGACCTTGATGACAACTTGCCTGAACCTTACCACCCTAACGAGGACTAAATAGCTATTACAACAACAACAACCAATCAAATCAAGCTAAAAGTCGTTTTATGCTATAGGAATTTAATCTGTGAATGGTATTATAGCTTCGGTGCAGCCGAAGAAGCTAATTTATGTATCTAATATGAAATTAACATATCTAATCGTTAGATGTACAAGGTCAAGCAGCAAGTCGTGAAACTTTTGCGACGCTTCAAACGCCCTTACAGCATTCCAACATCAAATAGCGGTTATCCGGTGTAATTGCCGGAAAATATACGTCAACACATATGCAAAATAAAATATGTAAAAAATTGTCACGTCAGATAACCTCAAAGCAACGAGTGGAATTAATAAATTTGTCGAAACGCTAACAGATATTTACGTAAATAAATATATACGTGTGTGCGGGTGTATGTGTGGGTAAATGCAAATATAAATTTACACAGCTGTATTCCGACGCTAAGTTAGTTATGGACGTCGTTCCGTGCTTTCCTGCACTTTCAACTTTCCACAAGTGCACTTGCGCACCACGGCGTATACGTTATGCAAGTGAAGAGGCGAGAGAATGAGCGGAAGCAAGTAAGCCGCTAACCATAAAGCGCTGATAAGGCTGGTTCTTTGGCGCGCAGCCAATGCCGCGCATATCGTGGCTGACAACAACAAAGAAACGGCACAATGGCATTGAGTGCAACCGCTTTGTTGTTGTTGTCGAAATTGCTTTTTAATACTTTCGAAAATATTTTCGCACCTCAATGCAAATAACGAGCTTTAGCGCCATGCGCCATGCTACAGAGAAAGAACGAGGAAAAGCGCCGAGCGAAAAGTAAACACACACATATGTATGTATATACATATGTATATACACTTGTTTACCTACACGTGTACAAATATACATAGAATATTATATTTCTTATCCAAGACATTTCCGTAAATTTGTTACGTCCACCGTGTGGCTCAGCTTTGGGCTCTACATTGCTTAATACCGGAAATCGCCTTGCATCAGCGCAATAACAACAAACATGTATCTGCATGCATAAATCCTAATGTAAACTATATTGCACTCGTAGAGTGAATGCAGCTCTTGCACACCACAGCACAGCAGGCTGAAGATGTTTTCATTTTATACACACATATGCACACACACAAACATCTATACCATATGGTATATACTATACAACTGTAAAAGCATGCATTTTTAGCTTTCTTATCGGCCGTTCATGCACTCGTCATCGCTCAGGTGCAATTTGCACTCGCTTTCTTTGCTCAAATTGCATACTTTCAATTTGCAGCCGCCATATTTTATGCCTCAACATACATACATACATTTCTACTTTTCCCAAAACTACTTTCTTTCACTCCAAGCTTATGTCCTTGCTTCCTGATTCGTTATTTGCCGACAGCAAACTCACCAGAGCAAAAGTTTGAAGTAACTGGACTTGCAGTGCAACGACCCAGTTTTGGCGCAGTGTAAATTTCGCTTTAATATTCATATACAGATATGTACATATGTATGTAACAAATATTTATGGGCGAAATTGCCATATTTCACTTAAAAGGAAAACCAGTCATTGCTTTTCAAGAGCGTGTACGCAACACCGTTAGAGTTTCTTGCCTGCAGAGCAAAGAGGAGAGAGGCAGATAGAGGCTAACAAAGAACTGTAAAAATGTTCAAGGAGCTACAAATTCGTTGGTCTAAGAGCATGAAGCGGCACTTTGATATATTTCATAAGGTGTTAACATGGGTTTCCTCGAGCAAAAACAGTCATTTTCAATACTTTTTTCAAATTTTCCAATATTATAATCCATTATTCCAAAGATAAAGTATTTTTCAAAAGTTTTGTGAAATTTTCAAAGGAAAATATTTAAAACTCGGCCATTATGATGTTGTTGTTGTTGTAACAGGCGCCTAATCCACGTTAGGATGGTATGGATTAGTTAAGTTGTCGTCGACGTCATCCAACATTAGCCCCAGGAATTTGTGCCGTGCTGTTTCGACGGAGTCGGACCAAAGGAAGTAGTGTGTCAGATAAGAAGGGTTAGCAGGGCATGCAAATAGGTGGCTAAAGTCATACAGGGACTCATTGCACGCTGGACATATGTAAGATATATCAGGGTCTATTCTGGATACGTGGGAGTTTAAGCTACTACAGTATCCAGTAAGAAACTGCGCAAGGATCACTCTCGACTCTCGCGGCAACTCAAGCTCTTCGTGTGCAATGAATGCTGGTTTAACTCCAAGCACGCTATCCACTGAGAGGGTGTTGTAGGCTCCACTGTGAATTATGACGTCATTTCGTGCAGTCTCTTAGAAAAACGTGCCCCCATGTTCACAACAGAACTACTTACAGGACCATTAAAAGTAAAAAGAAGACAATGCGTGTTCTTTTAAGACCGAAAACTGACATTTGATGCAGGAAAATACAAAAAAAGTTGAATTATATTTTTTGCAGCCGTTTTTATACAAAAAATGACAAATTTTGGTAAACATTTCTTGAGTTTTTTAATGAAATAATTAAATTATATCTCGAAGACCACTGTAAAATTTCAATAAGATCATTTGAATAGTTGGCGAGAAATCTTGACAACTGACTTTAAAAACACCGTTTCGAGAAAAACGCGTCTAAAGTTGTAAGTGACTAAATAGGTGATCTCGAACTCCTCAAGGCTCTACCTCCAAAATTATTACTCGGCTCAACTTGAGAGTTTTTATCCAATATTCTAAAGAAAAGGTTAAATGAGACAATATTTTTTTCATTTGGACTCTGAACCAAGAAAATCAACCGTTGAAAAGTAGTTTTCTAAGTTTGAACTAGGTGGATGACCGTAAAGTGAAGTTGTTCAAAATAGCGGGCACCGTACATCATATCATTCACGAATATTTGGGTATGAGAAAGCTCTGTGCAAAGTGGGTGCCGCGCGAGCTCACTTTTGGACAAACACAACGACGAGTTGATGAGTTGATGAAGTGGAGTAGTGTTTGCAGATGTCCCAGCGTAATAAACCCGAGTTTTTTGCGTCGATATGTGACGGTGGATGAAACATGGATCTATCATTTCACTCCGAAGTCCAAACGACTGTCAACCGAGTGCGCTGCAACTCAAAGCATGGAAAAACGCAACAGTTGGCTGACAAGGTTATGGCTTCTGTATTTTGGAATAACTTTTATTGATTACCTTGAAAGAAGAAGAACCATCACCAGCAACTAATACATAGCGTTATTGGACTGTTTGACGAACGAAATCGCCGAATATGTCCTAATTTGAAGAAAAAGAAAGTGCTGTTTCACCAAGAATTGGGCTTCAAATTGCTTCCGCATCTACAGTATTCTCCAAATCTGCCCCCCTTAATGTTTTCCTGTTCTCAGATCTACAAAGGATGCTCGCTGCGAAGAAATTTTCATCGAATGATGAGGCCATCGCCGAAACAGGTCTATTTTGAAGCAAAGAACCAATCGTTCGAGGGTCGCTATAATCAGTGTATCGCCCATGAAGGGAACTATGTTGAATTTAAAAAACGAATTTTGCCTAAGAAATGTAGGTGAGGGACTTTTTAATTCACATTCCTACTTGATACTAGAATTCTCTTTTCGTATTTTTCGTCGATTATCGATATCACTATTCCGATTTAAAATTGTTCCCTAGCATTCATTTCGAAGAACATTTCATGCAGTAAAACAATGTTTACACCCAAAAAGTCGATTTTTCGTCATTAAGCGTCCTTAGCTTGCTTTTAATGCCACAGTGGCAAAAATACGCTTTTACTCGATAGTACAACGTCCTCGTAGGAGGATTAGCCTCACGTGTTTATTGTAAGTATCCATATACCCCATATACCATATACAAAAAAACACGTATTTCCAAAGTAGAATACGCTGGATTTTCCGCTGATTGACGGACTGCTTGTTGTGCTAAGTAATTTACCATAAATTTTCGCTAGAAATCATCCCTTTTGTTTGGTGGAAGGCGGCCACTTCGGCCACTTTGGCGTTGGTTGCTGTCTCCCCAGGGTGGAGACAAAACAATTTTATAGCCGCTATTTTTCGCGTACAAAACATCGTACATAGTACACACCTACATTCCTAGTCTGTTTGTATAGGCCTTTATGTAAAAATTGGGCGCATAAAAAGTACAAAAAAAAGGAAGGAAAAATGCTTTTTCTTGCTTTGTGATTTCACGTCGCAAATCGACATACTTTCACAAATATGATGGGGCTACTTAAATATGTATGCGGTATGCGCTGAATTTTACTTGTCAAAGTGCTTTTAAGGCTAAAGATAATTGAATTAAATTTTATTGTGGTTAATGGTAAGGAACAAAAGAATAAAATGACGAGGAATTTTAAAAGATTTTAATTCACTTTTGATGAGTTTAAAGGTTGGCAAATGCACAAATTATCATGTGGAATACATTTTTTCGAATTCTTTTTGTATGTTTTAAGCAGCATTTGTGACATGTAAAATCGTGCTTCAACGTCTCTTTGCTTCAATTCATGTAGCACCCTATTTCCCTACATTTGAATGTATCAAGCTGCTTTTAGACTTTTTCAATTGGCCGCTTATGTGCCTCCCAAATATATTGAGAGCTCTTCTTGCCTTTGGCAACAATCTTCATCGCGTAATATATCTAGTTTCTCATCCTCAAACTCTTTTGGCCGTCCAGGACGTTCTTCGTCTCCCAAGCCAAAATCCCCACCTTGAAATCGCGCAAACCACGCTCTCAGCTGGAGCACGTTCACCATAAGCTTCCGAAGGTTTGAATCTGATTAGTAAAAAGATAAAAAGAGTCCCGAAATCTTTTTCTAATTACTAAACGAGTTATGCATTTCGAAGTTCCCTACTTTTTTTTAAAGAAAACAAAAACTTCAAATTTAATGGTTAATGTTTATTATCTTTCGAAAGAACATTTTTTGGCATTTACTTTTTGAAGATTATCTCTTTCTAATGTTGGCTGCGGCTACGTCTCAGACGATTCATTCGTTGAGTCCAATTTTCGATGACTCATTCGAGCATTTCGATTGGTAAATGGATTGTCCGCGTAGACTTTAAACTTAACATATCCCCATTGTAAAGAGCCTATCGAAAGAGTGGCCAATCGACCGGCCCCAAAATGTGAAATTATCTGCTCAACGAAGTGTTATCTCAATAAATCCATTGTTATCATGGCACGATAACGGTCGCCAATGACGGATACATTCTCACCGTCATCATTTTTGAAGAAATATGGACCGATGATTCCACCGGCTACAAAGCACACCAAACCGTTGATTTTTCTGGATGAAATGACAGCGTTTGAATCTCTTCGAATTGCTCTTCGTCCGAAATGTGGCAATTTTGCTTGTTTACGTACCCATTAAGCCGGAAAGAGGGCTCATCACTGAACAAAATTCACACGAAAATGTCGGATCTTCTTGAAAGCCCACAATGCGAAGCTTGGGTAGGTCGAGCGGCTTCAGTTCTTGCCCAAGCTGTATTTTGTACAATTTCAATTTAAGATCTCGACATAAAATGCTCCAAGTCGTTCCATACATCAACGGCGCCGAATCGGCTCTCCATGGTCCTAGTGTACACTCTTAGTTACGGCTGCTATATTTTCTTCAATGCGTTGTGAACATGGTCTATACGGTAGAATATTATCCAATAATGAATAAAGGGTCTCAAGATGGGTCATAGAGTTGTGAATAGTACGCACGAAACACATTCTTTGTATATTTTCGTAATAAAGTTGAGCGATTTGTAAACGTTGTTCAGGCGTAAGTCCTTCCACGACAAAATGCCAAACAATACTGAACAAAATTAAAATGACAGCTTGAGACGACTCACGTGTGATCTGCCAAAAGAAAAAAGTATCTTTACTTGGATCACCCGTCATAATCGTCCTTATTTCTCTTCCTTCTCCCTCTCTCTTTTCCTTTATTTGCTTCTTTCTCTTTTATAAACTTTGACAAGCTATAATAACAAACGTGACTTGTATAAATATTATCATACCTTTTAAAACACCCTTTACATTGCATACCAGTTGTCTGCAGATATTATACTACTGTGATCAGATTGAAAGGTGAATTTTTAAATTGTACTTCGCGTGTTTTTCGAATGGAAATTTTTTTTTTTGGTAAGTTGGTAGTACTGTTAGTGACATCTATGCTAAATTGCTTTTCAAAATATTCATTATTATTTGAGACAGACATTTGTTTTGTAAGACTCTTAAAGTGAATTCTTCGATTTTTACTAAGTCTGAATTTATTGAACAAAGAAGTGTGATAATCCATCATCTCATACTGTATTGGTTATTCGTGATCATTTCGCCACATTTTCAACTAATATGGTGCCGCAACCACCATTCGCCTGATTTACCTTCGTGTAACTTCTGACTATTCAGCAAATTCACATGACCACTCCGAGGACACCGTTTGGACTCAATTGTGGATATAAAAGCTGAATCGAAGATGGCTCTGATGACCATCACGACCGAGGATTTTTCCAAGTGCTCTGATGAGTGGCATAAGTGTATTGCAGCGGGAGAAGATTACTTTGATGAAGATGAAATGGACAAAATTCACCTTTCAATTTGATCACAGTGCTATTTATAGTTAGTCATATCGCTAGAGCTAACTAACAAATAATACATACAAATGAAAATAGCAAGACGATTATCTAGACAATTTATCTGTTCAGTTGTGTTCCGTGAATAAACATATGTACATACACTCGTAGTCATTTATTGAACAAAAATACAAGTATATGTCTAATAGCATTATATCCACAGATATAAGAAAAATAGCGTTTATAATTAATTTTGACATTTCGTTTGTTAAGCAAAGAATAGTCTTATCTAAACTAAATAGTCATATGAGTCTTCTTTTGTATTGTTGAGAGCTAATTAGTTATTTTTTCTGACAAATTTATGGAAATAATGTGGTTCCGTTATTTAATTGAATTTTTGATTAATCACTCGTTGGTATAACTGGAACTACGAGTACAATGGAAATGTTTTTAGCAAAATTAAAAATGTTTAAGTTGTCAAAATAATAATTAGAATTTATCAAAATTAGAAAATTATTAGAAAATAATAGTAGATATTTAACAAATATTATTAATTATTTATGCTCATAATACTTAGGAGTAACTGTAATATGTATTCGTTTTCATTCATTCACTTATAACTGATAATTATCACTGCTGCCATCAATCAGCTGTCGGTGCAAACAAAACAACTACATATAATAATTCCAGAAAGAAGCATTTGTGTGCCTAATAAATCAAATCGTTGTTATCGCGTATCTTTTATTGCCAAAAATTTATTTTTACGAAACTGAGTTATCTATACAATAATAAATTTGCTGACAAAAACAATGATGTTAAAGTACAATAAAAAATATTTTTGAACAAGTAAGGAAGAGTTTGCTACTTTCAATGACTAAAGACAGAGAAGTACCTTCAGGTACATATGGCCTGTTCGTTATATGTGGTCTAGGGTGAATTTTCGCCCGATTTTATTCTTTCTAAGCACAAAAATCCACCGTTATAAGCAAAACACACTCTCAATTTGCAGTATAAAGTCACCCGGAAGTTTGAAACTTTTGATATTAGGCATACAGGGTCCGGCACTCTAAGTGTAACCAATTAAAAAAGCCATTAAATCGGTTTGGAAAATTATTTTTATTTATTTTTAAGTACAAAATGTGTGAAAATAATCATAAATTCAGGACCAATCGATATGACCACCTTTTGCCTTAACTATGGTCTTGAGACGATCAAAAAACGAATCGCAAGCTGCCCGAATGTGACTTGTCGGTATTTTGGCCCACTCAGGGACAATGGCTTTCTTCAGTATCGCGAGACTGGTGTATTTTTTACTTCGGACCTTGCTCTCCAAAATGGCCCAGAGAGAATAATCCATTGAATCCGCATCTGGTGAATTCGAAAGCCATTGTGTGGTCGTAATGAAGTTCGGAACGTTGTTTTTCAGCCATTCTTGGTTCACTCGCGCTTTGTGAGACGGTGCTGAATCTTGTTGAAACGTCCATGGTTTGCGGCCGAAATGTTCGTTTGCCTTCAAAGCAGCCTCCAGAACACTTTTCTGATAATATGTCGCATTTACTTTGACGTCAGGCTCGATGAAAACAATTGGAGAGCGCCCATCTGCGGTGACAACGGCCCAAACCATTATTTGTGGTGGGTGCTGCCTCCTGGTGGCCAACCGATGGCTTAGATTCTCGTATGAACGGTCGGTCAAGTAAACCCTATCGTTTTGAGAATTTACGAATTGCTCAATTGGAAAAATTTTTTCGTCAGAAAACACAATGTTCGGAATTTGCCCGTTTTCGGTCAAGCGAAGCAACTGTTTCGCTCTCTCAAGTCTTACTTGTTGCTGCTTCAGTGTGAGATCATGGGCCTTTTGGAACTTGTAAGGCTTGACCTTGAGCTCATTTTTCAATATGCTGCGGTCGGATATTTTCAGTTCTTTAGCCATCTGATTGGCACTTTGTCTTGGATTTCGCTCAAGTCGCTTCTTCACTTTCCGAACCATCTTACGTGACGTTGCAGTCTTTTGATGACCACCTCCATTGCGTTTTGCGATGCTACCAGTATCATTGTAACGAGTGATGGTGCGATAAACAAAAACTTTACTCACATTAAGGTGTTTGAGCTCACGAACAATTGCTGGCTTTGATTTTCTAGCTAAATATAAAGCAATCACACTATTACGTTTGAATTCAATCGCTCATCACTTTTTTACACTTCGAGTGCCGGACCCTGTATATGGGCTAAAGGAAGTAATTGACCCCATTCAACTAATTTGTAGCAAACAGACATACAGTAGTATCAGGAAAGGATTCTCTCTGAATATCAATTACAAATCTGACACATTGACAAATATTTTCGGTAAAACGTCAAATACGGTGCTGGAGGGGTCCACATATTGGTACCTAGGGGCTTGAACGGTTTTTATAGGATTTGAACAATTTTAGTCATAAGGTGGCATACTTCAAAGGCTTCGTGCAAAGTTGTATTCCGTTATATTAATTGCTTCTTGATTTGTAAACTGGAAAGGAAAGAGTCAGATGGATCTTAAAATTGTGTTATGTGGGAAGGAGGGGCGTGACCGTAGTCCGATTTCGCCCATTTCCCCACTGTTACATAAAAATATCAGAGGAATGCTACGTACCATGTTGCAATCGGTGCGGTGGGTCTCGAGATATGTGCTTTGACTCAATGACCAATTTTGATCCGGCTCCATTAAAGCCCTGTTGTTATACCATCTTGTGGGTAAAATTTAATGTCTTCGGCGTATTTAGTTATTGATTTATCAAGCGTTTAGTATTTTTGAACAGTACCGTTATATTAGGGTGGGTGCATTTAGCATCAGTTGTCATCCATTTTAACACCATTGATAGGAGTTTATCTTTTATTTGGATTTTTTAGCTTCGTTGATTTAAAAGTTATGTTCATTAAACTTATTAAACGGGGGGCTACGCCTGGGCTCAGTTTTCAGAGAATCGCTTTCAGCTCTATTATAGCACGGTACAGTCTTATATTGTCATACGAATGTTTACTGACTTCCCATGCATGTCAAATATATCTAATCTCTCTCAGTTTTGAGATTACTTATTTGGAACAGAGTTGCCGGTCCCGTTTGTAGTTGCTCTGTGTGGATCCATCAACAGGCGTGCTCGCGTAGGCAGCATTGAATATGTTTCTGGTTAGGGCTTCCGTAGCATAGTCAATATTTGCCTCAGAGCACATGGTTATGTTACGATCCACATTTTTCTTTAGACATATACGGTATTTTCAAATGTTTGCCTCTTTGCCAAGTACACTTGTGGGTTTGTTTATATCAGTGAGCCAAACTAACCTGTGGTCAACGGTAGAATCCTCGAAAAATTGATCAGATCAGACCACTATAACATATAGGGATCTTTCAAAATGCTCAATCAAAATCAAGTAAAAGATATTTGTATACCCATTTATGCTGCAAAAATGGGGAAAATCGCTTCTTCTTCTCCTTAGCACCTCAACAAACACAAATTTTGTACGAATTTGAAGCTTCGAGCGGCTCTGTGAGTCACAAACTTGAATGTACGTCTCAAAATGTTCCAATATTTTAAATCAATTCCATCACGTACTTTATATACTTTGTGTATGCAATTTATTGCACAAAAAATCTTTTCGAATGAAATTTATTCGCAATTTATTTATTTTATTGTTTAGTGTTTACACGTATTATCATATTTCCCTCTCAGTAAATTTGTAGGTATGTATATTAAATGTAAATATTTTTTTATTCTCACATCGGCGTGTATTAGAATGTCAACAAGGCATGCATGTGCGAAAAATCTCGACAACCCGACAAATGCCAAGCGAAAACGACGCTATGCCGCTTACGAATCAAAGGCATGGCCGGCATTTATTTTGTTAATGCAGAATGTTGAGCATTTGCATGCTTGCGACGTCAAGCTCAAGTGCACGAATGTTTGCGCGAAACCGACAGTATTGGATGCATACGATTCATTGTATAATTTACAGTAACGTCGAAAAAATATGTACACTAAATAATACATGTTGATGTATACAGGGTGCGACATTTTTTTGTGTTACTGCAAAGACATACTATATTTCATGAAAAACAAAAATATAGCTGTTTGCAACAGTACTTGCGCCAACATTAGCTTAGAATCACATTTTTCGGAAACGAGAGGAAACGTTAACTTCGATGGCACCCCTTTACAATTATTGAGTAGTCGAAAAAGTCTTTTCGTATTTCTAATCAAACTTCAACTTATTTTTTTATATCATTAGTCTAAATCGAAATTTCCAGAACGAAAGCGAGCGAACCACTGTTGTGCTACATTAACTGAAAGAGCATCGTCTTCGTCAGCTATACAAATTTCATTGGTGGCTTCCGTGGCATTCTTCCCCTTTTTATACAAGAATTTCAAAATATACCGAATTTCTTCATTATTTTCACTCAGTTTTGAACAACTGTAACTTTTTTTCAACTTTCCCGAATTTAATTTTTTTTTGTTAAATCTCACCTTGCAACACTATATGGTATGTGATTGGTAACTCTGGAGATATACGACTGCAACGACTTCTATTGACAAAATACGAAAAGACTTTTTCGACTACCCAATATAAAACTTACCATACGAAAACCTGATCTTTCGGCAGTTTGTATGACAGCTACATATATGTTCCAGCGATCCGGAGCAAATGACGTGTGTAAAATTTCAGATCGATATCTCGAAAACTGAGGGATTAGTAGGCGTATTTACTGACAGACAGACTCAGCTCGTCACCCGTATCATTCATACATAAACATGTACATACATTCAATAGAGTATCCCAAGTTTCTTTCCGGATGCAACACTCGATATCGCTTAACAACTCCTTAAGGGGTATTCTACTCTAGAATTTTGAAAAACTCGATTTTTTTTCATATATTTAAAGTTTAGACCCTTAAGAACATATCCTCTAAAGGATTTTTACAAATTAAAATTATTTTAAGAGTTACACTTACTTTAGTGACGCAGTACCTAGCCCGGTTCCCAGTATCGAATTTTTTAAACGCGTTTTTCTCGAAACTACTTTTTTCCACACGGTACCGGCATTATCTCAAGTTCTATATAACCGATTTACTTGAAATTTTGTGTGAACCTTCTTTATATAATCCTTTATCATTCCCATAAGCATCGTGTCAAAATACAGGTACTCTTTTCAGAAACGAAAATTCTCGAGACATGTGATGTAAATACATAGTAGCAACTCAGATAAATATCTCTACATATTCATTTACTTTTTTGTTTCAATTGAAAATACTTGTATTTCCGTTCGATATCCTGAACGCAAGTTTTACCACAAAACTATATCCTTATTTATAGTATTTCAATATCTATCTAGGTATTATTTGCTCCAATGAAGACAATTTGTTGTTCCGCAGCTACAAGATTGTGACCGCTGTGGCATGTGGTAGCTATGCAGACTGGGAGCATCATTCGTTGTTGTGTTTTTTTTTTGCAAATTGTTTTCAATACTAAAGCACAACACGGCATTCGAATGGTTAAAAGATTTTAAGTCCGCGGAGATTCGCCATTAGCTGTAGATGAACGATTACTTTCTCGATTTTAGCTAGGCAGGGATTTGAGAGATTTAAATCTTGACCCACCTGTACGATGTTAATCGTTTGGTATCTCGACTAAGCAGCTCTGGATGCCATTGCTGGATTTGAAATTAATATTAATATTAAATATTATTTATATTATCTCAATTAATCAATATTATTTTTGTATAGCTCAATCGCACGAAAACCTAGAACATATCTTGAAATCATATCAGAGTAAAGAAAGAAGAGAGGATCCAAATTTATATCCATCTAAGTAACATCAAACTCTTTGGATTTAAGAACAACTAATTGACGATTTTTTTATACCTCATACTATATACAGGGTGCGGCAGTCAATACTGCAATTATAAATAGCGCGCAGGAGCGTAGGAGTGGTGGGGGGCGAGCAGCCAAGGTCACCATTGTGTTGTCCTATTCATAGCATTTCAGTAGACATGGAGCCGTGGACTAAGCAACAACGTTCGTTTGCCGTGAAAGCTTTTTATCAAAGTGGTAGCTATGTAGCCGCTCGGCGTCGTTTCCGAACGCATTTTCAAATTAATCGCAATAGACCAGTGCCTTCGGTAAACGCAATAAAGTTGTGGGTCGAAAACTTTGAAAATATTGGTGAAACGACAAGAAAAAGAGGTGGCAGTGCGAGATCGGAGTTAACGGAGTTTTTCCAAACCGAGTGATTTCCCGCAATGGCCCGATTCCGTGGCCGCCCCGTTCACCAGACCTCACTGCGTGTGATTTTTTCTTGTGGGGTTATCTAAAAAGTAAAGTGTACGAAGAAAGACCTCATACTGTTGGTGAACTGAAGGCAAGAATCCGGCTAGAAATTGAGAGAATTCCTCAGCCTATGCTTCGTGATGTTATGAACAGCTTCGCAAATCGCCTGCGCGAATGCCGTGCACGGGAAGGCCGCCATCTTGCTGATGTTATTTTCAAACAGTGATTATTTTCAATGTTTCTTAAATGCTTTTTAATGTAGAAAAATATTTTATGAATATAATTTTGATATCTATGTCCGTGTTTTTTTTACACCTACTTCAAAAATGCGGGATTGACTGCCGCACCCTGTACATATGCACATACATCTATCTTTAACCCTTTTAGTGCCGGGCGAAATAGAGGTGCCTATGCGAAAAAAACCGGCCGAATTTCACAGTTTTACAAGGGTTCGGAAAAATACTTGTCAAACCAAAACGAGAAACAATATTTACATGATTCAAAAAGCTGCGTATTATCTTGTAATGAAATTAGATTATTTATAACGCAGTACAAATTTATTTTGAGATAGAGTTCTACCGCAATGCTAGTAGTGAACCGCTATAATTCCCGAGCCGATATATCAGCTCTGGCACTTTTCGCAAATACAGCTGTATATATCGGTTCCCGGCACTAAAAGGGTTAATGTATATATTTCGCTTTTCTTATGCCACAAATTTGGTTCTGCCCTATTATATATTTCATTACTGCATTTTAGCACTATACTTGTAACACATTTCCATTTAGAAGAGATAAGTCAATATGCTTCGAAAAAACAAAATTTGATATATCTAAGTATGTAAATAGAGCTCCGACATACGACAACCCTCATTTACAAAAATTTAAGTCGTCTATATGTTGCCTAGACTTCCTATACCGAATACAAGTAAAGCTTTATTTCGTGAAAAACAGTGGTTAAATCGGTTTATACCATTCCTTTCTTCCTTTCTTGTCTTCCATATGCTCATTATAATAATTTCTGACTCTTTCGTTAGCTTTATAGCGTATGAATACATCGGTCAGTGTAGGTAATATAGTACTAAAATAAAGTGAGAATAGTTTGCGTAACATAAAGTGATTCCGTATCGAAATTGATTGATATCGGTCTGTACTAACTTTTCTTTTATTAATATTCGTATGAGGAAGTGATTTGTGTGAATGAAATTGATTTTAAAGTATATGTTTCAGTAAAAAACAAGACGACTGTATCGATAATAAGCCAAACTTAGCGCTCTCTTGTTTGTTATATACATGGGTTTCCAATAGCGATATGATTTCGTGTGTTAAGTGTCGTTTCAGCAATTTTTAATATGTCATGAGATATGTTTTCTTCATTGTACTCAGTAATGTTTACAATTTCATCATGGAAAGATATAAGCAACTGCAACTTTTCGTGCGCTTTTGCCATTTTATGGTCGTAATAATCCTTCACCGGTGTTCGCTATTCGTCGAAATTTTGAAAATTTCGAGCGTACATTTCCTTTACATAATGTTCAAGTGTCAATAAGACAAAGAACCGCTCGAAGTAACGACAATATTGCTGCCGTTCAGACAAGTGTTTCTGAAGACCGAAATTTGTCGCTTCCAAAACGTTCTAAAGAATTGGGAACCTGGCGGATTTTGAGAAGGGATTTGGGTTTGCATCCGTATAAAATTGCTCTCACTCAAGAACTGAAGCCATTGGAACACCGTAAATATCGTGAATTCGCTGATTTTGCCTGGAACAACTTGTAAACGATAACATCTACTCCGATGAGGCTCACTTTCATCTGAGTAATGCGGTAAATAAACAGAACTGTCGATTCTGATGCGAAGAAAATACACAAATTATTCATGAACAACCATTACATTCACCTAAATTAACAGTTTGGTGTGGTTATTGGTCTGGTGGAATATCGGTCCATACTTCTTTCGAAATGATTCTGGTCACGCCGTTACTGTCAATTGAGAGCGGTATAGATCGATGATAACAAAGTTTTCATGGCCGCTATTGGAAGAAGTTGAACTTGATGATATATGGTGCCAACAAGACGGGGTTACGTGCCACACAGCACGTGCAACACCCGAATTATTGCGAGAAAAGTTTGGAGATTCGAATATTTCAAGAAACTTTGAAACTGAATGGCCTTCAAGAAGCTGTGATTTAACACCATTAGCCTACTATTTATGGGGTTATTTGAAGTCATTGACTCTCTTCAAGCTTTTGAAATCAATATTGAATGTGCTATTCATGACATACATCTTGATTTAGTGTCAAAAAGTACTCGAAAATTAGGATCATCGAACTAGTTCCAGCTAAAGAAGTCGTAAATGCCTTTTGAATGATGTTATATTCAGAACTTAACGGCTTCGATTGTACGTTATATTATATAAAAAGCATTTTAAATTATTATACTTTATTGTATTTATTTTACTTATTTATTTTTTTCAGTGTTTTTTTAGGAAATCATATCACTCTTATTGCAAAACACTTTATTTAGCTGTTTTGTCTACATTGACATCTGTGTTTTCTAACGGAATTCTAAATATTTGGATGACTTACGTATATAAAATATGCACATACATATGTACATATATGTATATATACACATATATACAATGCCGTGTAGCTGCATATTTACAAACCAACAATAAAAAATCAGGAAAAATTTATAAAATTGTAAAATTGAAAATACGCAACAGATTGAATGAAAAATGGAATTAGTAACAAATAATGGAAAAACAAGTCAACAACCTCAGCGGTGAAATGAAATAGCGATACAACCGGCACGCCCACACGCGTACATACATATGTATGTACCTTTGCTGATGCTGTTGCGCCGATTGCTGTTCTACTACTCTTTGTTTCTGTTTTTGTTCTTTTTTTGTCTTTCTTGATGTCAACAACATTGTCGACGCTTAATTGTAACATCAGCAATTCAAAGGACGTTGCCACCTACATCACCTCCTACACACAGGCACATGTGCTAGTATGTACTTACATATGTATGTATATGCGTACGTAAATAACAACAGTCAAAGCGTAGAGCTCTTATTGTTTGCTGCGCGTCACACTAACAACAAATATAGAGTATTTATTGTTGCAACACGTTGCACGAAGCCCCACGGGTCATTTTTAGTTGAGTTAGTGGAGCGCTTATCCTCTCATTTAACTGGTAATATTAGCTGTTTGTGTTAACACAAGTCTTTGCCGACAATTGATTTAAGTCACAACAAATTGCTATGTGCATACATACAAACAAACATAGATTGGAATGTGAAAATGTTGCTGGAAATCATAAGCCAACACATTTTTCTGATTTAGCCAGAAAATAAATTTTCAATTAAATTTTAACAAAGAAATCCAATTAAATGATTTTTTTTTAATATTTCACCAGAATTGGTTACGTGAAGGAATGCAAAAATGCTGCGTTATTTTAAATGTTCGACTATTTTTTTGAAAAAATCTGAAACTCGTTTTAACTAACAAACTTTGTTGTCTGATACCATATAAACCCATATATTTGTATACCCTAAACATGATGTACCTAACAGCCAAAGTGAAAAGTCATAGACCTTATAAAATATATTGCAAAAAATAGTAAGACTTTGTTCATAATTTCAAAATTCTTAATTTATTCCTCAAAGTACTTAGCCTTGGACACAATACATTTATGGCAATGTTTTTTTAAATCCTCGAAACAGTTGTTTCCGAATTGCCTTCAATGCGCGAAGCGGGTTTCGCCGAAGTGATCTTTGAGTTGTCTGTATAGCCAGAAGTCACACGGAGCTAAATCAGGCGAACACGGTGGTCGCGGCCCGATATTGAGGAAAAATTTTACTACAAACTCAGGAAAAATCAATACAGTAAGCGACGGTGCATTATCGTGGTGCAAAAACCAAGAGCTGTCGGCTCATAATTTCGGCCCCTTTTTACAAAAAGCTTCGCGCAAACCACACATAACACCAAAAAAGTATTGCTTGTTGACAGTTTGATCGGTTGGTGGGAATTCGAAATGTACCACAAATTGATAATCGAAGAAAATTGTTAACATAACATTGATTTTTGATCTGCCTTGACGTGGTTTTTTCGGCTTCAGCTCACCTTTGCCACGATATTCGGTCGATTGATCGTCTGTTTCCAGGTTGTAAGCACAGATCCAAGATTTATCGCCAGTAATAATACGTTGCATAAAATCCTGGTAGTCGGAAAGCATTGTTTCACAGACGTTAACGCGACTATGTTTTTCGAAAAAATTTAGTGCTTTTACTTTTTTTAGGCCGAAACGATCTTTCAAAATGGTAAGATCTTTCACCTGTTAATCGTTGATTCTCAAGCACCAATTCCTTTCTTTTATTGACGTGTTGATCATCAGCTGATGTCTTAATTTGACATTTACAGGATACAGAAAAGAAAAAAGATGAAAAAATCACAACTTGGCCTTGCTAGTAGAACTATTATTTAAAATAAATTCCAATGCAAACATCTAGTGAATAAGACTCAACATGCTCACACATATGTATGTACATTATACGTACGAAAAAGTTGTGGTATATAATAGGTTGTCAAAAAAGTCTTGCGGTATTTTCGCTAGTTGGCGCTGAAAGCGCGTAGTTCTAGTTTTATTCGTCGCATCGGGTCATGCCATACCTTTTTGGAAAGCTCATTTCACGCGCTAACACGTGTTTGATTGCTTGTTGTTTCTTTTAAGTCGTTCGTGAGTTATAGCGTCGCAAACATGGAGCAAAATAAAGAGAAAATACGGCATATTTTACAGTACTACTACGATAAAGGCAAAAATGCGTCTCAAGCCGCCAATAAAATTTGTGCAGTTTATGGACCCGATGCAGTTTCCATTTCCACCGCACAACGATGGTTTCAACGTTTTCGTTCTGGTGTAGAGGTGGCCGAAGATGCGCCACGCTCCGGAAGGCCTGTCGTCGAAAGTTGCGATAAAATCGCTGAATTGGTCGAAAGAGACCGGCATAGTAGCAGCCGTAGCATCGGTCAAGAGCTGGGCATGAGTCATCAAAAATTCAATTAAATTTCAATAAAAAAAAAAAAATCAATAAAAATATTGCAAGACTTTTTTGACAATCCATTATGTACATATATGCATACTCATATTTTAGAAACCGTAATTGTTCAACCATACAGATATTCAAGCCAGTAAAATCCTTATTTGGAAAAATGCTTTAAATTTTATTCACGGCAACTTAGCGAATTTAGATGACCGATAAATTAACTTGTAATTTCCTTTTGCAGACATCTTTCACACATACTTACATTGTGTAAAGCTGTAATATTAATTTTCTGGTTCACAACGAACTTTCATTTAGACAATTTTGTAAGTGCCAATATATTTTTGGGATACTACTGCAAGTTGTTGCAAACTAAACCAATTAGTTATTTTTACTCGATTTGGAAAAGTTCACCGTTCACGTGCCGTTAGGTGCATGTATACAATGGTGGCCAGATTAACAGTCATCAAATTTATTTATAACGTTCAATGACGCCAGAAGCAAAAGGCTTTATAAATATCATTCAAAACCGGTGTTAAATATTTTTTCACAGATTTACCAATTTCTTTGCTTTATAAAGACTATGAATTTAAGAAAACTTTTAGTAAGGTTATACCTTACAGTTATACAGGTGTATCAGTTCAGTGATTGCAATGTGAAAGAAAAAGTAAAGGCTGTAGGAAGGACGTAGAGTGTCCATATATAGGCTCATCACTCATATTATAGTTAGGATGAGTCGCATGCCTCAATAATTTCAGCTTTACAAGTTCGTGTACCTGGAATAGTGAAAAAGTTTAAATCAGCTATTATGGTCTATATGTTTGTCACTACAATATCAACAGCATGAGTTATTCTTAAGTACGCCACTGTACTTGCTCATAGCAACGAGGTAATTTTAGCTGCTTGCGTCCATTGAATTATTGGCATACAATAACCATTTTAAGCAACAATTGACTGACATAAGCAGGTTAACAAAATACGAGCAAATAGTGTAAGGGGGAAATTGGAAAGTTTTTCAAACAAAAACCGCAAATGAGCCTACAAAGAACCCTCAGAGAAATTTACAATCGCGAAACCATATATAATTATTCAACAGAAAAGAGGATAATGAGAATATGTCTAAAAATCATGAAGCATAATATTAAATACATAAGTCTCAGTATTTCCGTTTTCAGCTGAATGTAATTTAAAAAATCAAGCAATTAAAATCCCAGCTTATTAATATGAGACTTAACTTTAGCTACTAGATCACCACTTTGGGTTCTACAAGAGTATGCTTCAGCTGCCTGCTTTCTCTCCACTATGACAGTCCTCATCGTGCCAGCTGTTCTTTCGGCATTTACGAACATCACTGGTTTCGCTTGCAGCTGTACGTAAGGAGATTGAAATGCCGTCCCACACTTAGAAATGGACGTCGTACCTTATCTGCGTTAGTTGATGGGCGTGCTTTGCTGTATCTTTTCTACAACAAGATAGTGGTCCGAGTCGATGTTAAGTCCTCAGGTCGTACGCCCGTCAAGGACATTGGAGACGTGTTGTCCATCTATCACAACATAATCGATCTGGTTACGAACTTTTCGATCCGAAGACTTGATGAATTTTCCTGTGCTGGAAACTAGTACTACAGATAACCATATATCGGTCCCCTGCGAAGACATTCAGACTCAACCCATTTAGAGGTGTGTCGCCAGGGAAGCTGAATTTGCGGACTTTTATACTTAAGATGCCTTCTTTGCCCATCCTGGCGTTAAAATCGCCAAGAACAATTTTTATATCGATATCGATAACGTTGTTATAGGCGCGCTCCAGCCACTCATAAAAGGCAGCTTTGGTCATATCGTCCTTCTCTTCCGTCGAGCGTGGGCGCAAGTCAGAGTACGAAACCCTCACCGAATTTGCGCTCTTGTAGTAAATGTCATAACGACCTACTCGTCTTCGTCCTTATCCCGTCCATCACTCTTTTCTTCAGCCTTTCCTTTTACAAGGACATCAACCAGCTGGACATCGCCACCTTCCCAGTTTAGGGACCGGATATTCCAGGTGCATACCCTTAAATCATAGTCCTTATTACGTTTGCTATGGGCGTCATCAAAACTGTGGTCATTCAACCGAGGCTGTTGTTTCATTTTCGTTGGGAGTGGTTTATACGTGGCGGGTACAAAATCGACCGCAGTACCCCGCTAGGCGAGTGGTATAAAGTTTTAGCGAAACCTTAAACCGAATATGTCAGCGGGGCTTCGCTGAAACTTCCTCTCCTTTAGCCGTGACCCCAGACTCCACATGGGTTAGCTGCCGCACCTTACACAAGGGTTGCTTAAGTTTCGAGGTAACAAAAGAAAGCCGAGTTAATGTTATGTACCAAATGTGGTTCAAATACGCTCAGTAAATTCTAAGATAGGAATTTCGCCTAAAGGTGGGCGGTCCAATTTTTAGCATGTTTGTGCCACCTTTACTGTAAAATATAGTGTTTCCAATGTCTCACGCTCTCTCTCTTTAGTGAATTACTGCACTTTTTGTACTTTTCAACATAGCAGTTATATGGAATTGGACGTCCCACTTTATAATGAAGGAGCGAGAAACACTTGTGTCACCTGGAATTAAACTCGTCTCGTCAAACTGATAATTTTTTCAAATATGTATAACTTTATATTTATCTCGATTAGTTGCAGGTGCTACAACAGGTGCCTTAGGTGGACAAAACTACTATACTTTGTAGAAACATATTGCGAGAGTATAAAACGAATTAATTCAATGAATTTGCATAACTTTATTTTGCATTTCCACCAGCGAAGCCCTCCAGCGCTGAAAATGGAAATTTTTCCGCTCAAGGGCAGCTTAATATATTATTGCCCCATATAGGTGGATTATTCTCGCCGCAACGCATTGCATTTGTTGTATAAAAACAAACATACATACATATATGTATATGTGCATTTGCCGCACATGAAGTAAAAGCCCCGCACGTAAACCTACCTACTTTATGTTCTTATTGTTGTTGCGATAACAATATGGCAACAACTTGCATTTGCGAATTCAATTTATTTTATCTCATTTTATAGTTTTGCTAATGTTTATTAATGCATCGGCGTTGGTGTGTGTGGGTGTTTGGTAATCATATGACCTCTTTGTTGTTTTCATGATTGACAAGTGCACGCCGAAAGGCTATTGTTAATGGTTGGTCGGTCGGTCGGTCGGTCGGTCAGTGGGCGGCAGCTCTAAAACACAGGTGGTCTTGGTGACAATGCTCGTCCGTTGGTTGATAGTTGATGTTGACGTTGACGTTGATGAAGATGAATTCACAGTTACGCGCATATTTTTCGCATACGCAAAAACACCTGCAATGCCATAGTGCTACATTGTGGTAAAAAAACATCTTATTTTTTCCATAGTTTGTATGCAAATGAATTTTTGAGATTGCAGCTCTTGAGCTAATTTAATAAACTTTGCTTGTGAAAAAGCGTTTTCAAGTGAAAAAGTTAGAGTGACGGTCATTCATTCATTATCATTGATTATTACATTTACTTATTATGGATACCCATATTAATAAAGGGGTCAGTAGGGTAATCTTTTTAAAAATATTTTTTTTTTTGCATTTTCTGTTTCCTTATACCCTTAGAATTAATATAGAAACCCAGTTTACCATTGGAAGATTCGACGTTCGGAGCGCTCGTAGTGCACACCTCAAACTTTAAACGCGTTTTTCTTAAAACACACTCAATCGATTTGCTTAATTTTTTTTTTAATGTTCACAAAACGCCTAGCTATCGTCCCTACTAGATTAATAATTTTTGATAAATTATTGACAATGTTATGACAAAATTTATGTAAAAAAATATGGAAAAAATTAAAAAAAAACGTTAATTACTTTTTTATTTATCAACATTTTTTCATGATTTTAGTAGGGACGATAACCATTCACATACTTTTTAAGAATAAATTGGGTTTTTGTATTTCAGATGATACAAACATGAGAAATCATGTCCGCCAGTGAAAAAACGCATCTCATTCACCCAGCCATTTCTCCGACAGATGTCATCGAAAAATTCAGAAAAAATTTGTTTATACAATCCACGATATACCTCATGATTTGTGAAAAAAGTTCTATTGTAGAACAAAAATTTCTATAAAAAAATGTCAAAAAACAGCCCAGATTACCCTACTGACCTCTGAAGTGTTTATATTTCTAAACACATGCGTTTAAGAAAAGTCGTCGTTTTCTTCATTGTCTGACACTGACGTCGTTGATGGGCATGTTGCCAGTACGACGATTACTATTTGTTTTGTCAATATGACATTTCATTAATACATGCCTGCAATATAAACGCTGTCTGGATGTTTTCAACTGACTTGTATAGTTTTAAGTTTTGAGAGAACTAAAAAAAATACTCAAAATTCCGGGATGTCAAGATATATTGCAAAACGCAAAATGTTATTAAAACAAGAAGAAAACGTAACTTCGGCTGCACCGAAGCTTATAATAACTCTTCACTATGCATTTTTTATAGCATAAAGGAGTATAAAAAAATCATTTCATTGGTTTAGATCGTTCAATTTGTATGACAGCTATAACATATAGCGGTCCGATCTGAAAAATTTCTTTGACGATTTTTTTATTCCCTTGGGCAATAACCATTGCCAAATTTCATAAAGATATCTATGGGTTTTGTAATAATATGGTATTGAAGCAACAACTTAATATGACGCAAAAGTATATGTCGCGTATTTCAGCTTAAAATTTGGAGAGCAGGATAAAGTTTGAGCACGTCATAAAGTCTGCCAACGATATGTTGAAGATCTTCGAAATTGGTTTAAGGGCAAGAAAAAAGCTTTCCGTTATGAAATTCGTATTGTTTGGCCCGAGCAAAAGAACCATAGTGATGATGAGTTACTTTTATTCGTATAATACAAAAGGGTATAATTCAAAGCGGAAATAGTAAATTTCATACCCCAGTCTGCAATCAGCTACCCGTATCATTCTACGTGGTCATGATGACTACAATCCAAAATTGTGTCTTCTTTCTGGTTTAGGTATCGTTAGAAGCAGTTCAGTTCCTAAATTGACCAAATTAACGACACATTTAAGATCTTATACGACCCAGCACCGTGACGTATTTGTATACATTATTCAAATACAGAGTTTGTCCGGAAAGTAACAGGACTGATTTTCTTCTGCCGCGATTGTACATCGGAGCGTGCGCGCTCCCACTGGATTCGGTAGAGGACGTTCCTAGCTAACGAACGAGCGGCTGGTCACTTGTCTCCGAGCACGTGGAGACTTAGGGCAAACACTTTTGCGCCACGTGTTTCTGTTAGTGGTGTAAGCCGAGAATGCAGCGTTCGTTAGAGCAGAGGTACGCGATTAAATTCTGTGTGAAACTCGGTAAATCTCCGACAGAGACCTTTGATATGATCAAGCAGTCTTACCCAGATGTTGCTTTAGCAAGAAGTGGTGTGTTTCGGTGGCACCAGGCCTTTTTGGAGGACCGGGAAGAGATCGCTGATGAAGACCGTGCTGGGAGACCTGCGACTTCGGCAAACACCGACAATGTGACACGTGTGCGCAAAGTTTTGAACTCAATTCGTCGACTAAGTATTCGTTTATTTGCCCAGATGTTAAATTTATCAAAATCTGTAGTTCATGACATTGTGACGGAGCACTTGAACATGCGCAAGGTTTGCGCGAATATGGTCCCAAAAGTGCTCACTGACGACCAGATATTAAGACGAGTGGAAGTGTGCCAACAAAATTTGAACATGTGTTAAAGTGACCCCCAATTTTTGAATAACGTAATCACAGGTTAGGAGTCATGGATTTTGAGTATCCTTACCTGAAAAGGCCGATGAGAGGCAAGCAGTTTGAGACAACAGCGGGAATCCAAGCAGCATTCACCTCGGCTCTCGAGGATATTCCGGATAATGACTTCCGTGACGCCATCAATGCTTGGAAATCGCTGACAGCGCTGCATCGACGCAGAAGGAACCTATTTTGAAAGTTTTTAAACAATTGTAACGATTGATTCAATATTTTTTTTTTTAAATCGACCCAGTGCTATTACTTTTCGGACAAACCCTGTATATGCCTTAAAACAGTTCAGCAATTTCTCAAGTCACTTCCTAGAGATGAAAATTGTTTCAAATACTTGGTATCCAAATTTACAGATTACTCAGAGTCAAAGTGTTTTCGTTGGACCACATATTCCACGATTTATCGCTGATCCACAGTTCATCAAAACCCTGACGGATCCTCAAAGAGATTCAGCACCCCCAACCGTCTTATAGCACAGACCTCTCTCATGCTGACTACCATTTATTCCGGTCCGGTCTATGTAAAAAGCCCTCACCAGAATACTTTTCGCATCAGAACATATGAGAAAAAATGAGGGTGATTCATACTTGACCTCCAAGCTAGCGCAGTTCTTTTGCCAAAAAGATGTTATAGGTTCGGATTGGCAGTACTATAAATTATACTATTGTATATGATTTTCACAAATTTTGGAAAAACCGCTCAAATATAGTAATAGATCCAATAAATACCGCTATAACTGTAAAGAATTTTATTATTCCAGTTTTGTTTTTGTTAGATTTGTACGCCGAGTATTGTGAAGAAACGTAGGTATATAAGAATGTATAATTAGAAAAAAAAGCAATTTTAATGCTATATAATCACAACACATGGAATTTTTGTAAGCTTTTGAAAACACTTGGAACAGATTCGTTAAATATTTTACGGTAAGAAAAGTCAAACGCTAAAATTATGATTTTTATAAGAAAATAAAAAAAAACAAGGAATTTAAGAAAATAAAACTTAATTAATTGCTTATGATTATTGGTGACTAAATAATTTGTATGTTGGAAAAATGAGGGGGTGTGTAGCGCTAATCAATTTGCTTGAATAAAAGCGTCACTGAAACAAACAAAATATATATATATGTACGTAGACAGCCTCACAAAGGTATATAAATACATACATAGATTTATACACATGTGCCACTAACTATTTATTTCCTTTAAAAAAGAGTAATTTTTGCTTCCACAGCGTTTAGCCAGCGTCATCTCCTTTCCTCCAACCAATGTGGTTCAAGGCCGCTTTAGTTGTATGTCTTCCACGTTTCTTTATTTTATGTAAAAATTTATTTTCAGCCAAGTTGAATGGTGCCACCCGTGCCCAGTTAAGCATGTTTATGCTACTTGAATAGTTTTTCGTTCTCCGGACATACATATAGACATGTGTCGACACAGCGCTAATGGCAAACTAAAAATCGATAGTATTGAAACAATATGTGACCCACACTTAAGTGACATAAATACATACAGATGCAACACTTATGTGTACATATCCGGTATATAGACAGTCTTTAGTGAGTGTTTTGCAAATATTGTGGACAACATTTAGATAAAGCGACATTTGTATGGCCAACACAAATTGGAAAACTGAATGTCAGGGTTCAAGTTGAATATCGCTAACTTTGAAACAGAGGGGTTGTGAGTGACCAGTGAACGTGTAATGAAATATTTTGTTTTCATGATTTTTATATTAGTGTATACTTCCGTTTCCATGATCGAACTTTAAAATTTAAATATGACACATATTAAGGGGCTATACTAGTGTGACACTTGCAAAAAAAATGTTTTTTAATACCCTGTGAAATCGGCAAGGTCGTATCTTCAATAGTTTTTGGATGACAACGTTCTAATGAGCGACCGCTCGGAGGTGCAAACATATATAAGTGAATTTTAATGGCGTTTTTCTCGAAACGACATTTCTCAAAATAGCTGACATTATAACTCAACGAGAAATTAACCGATCGACTTCAATTAAAACTGAGTATTGTTGAATACATTTACTATACAATGACCTACGGTCTTTTTGATTGGTTGAAATTTGTCAATTTGACATTAAAAAACGACAATTTTTTACCTAAAAAAACTATTTTTTTTTTTATCAAAATTACGTCATTTTGTTAATTTTTGATATTTTTCAAAGATCGTGGTTCATTGTATAGGAAATATCTTTAAGTTTAATAAACTTTTTGATTTTTTTTGTTTAAGCTACTCATTCGGCCGTAATCATGTCAGCAGTTGGGGCACTTTTCTTTGGCACCTCCGAAGACAGCCCAAAACTCCGTTATTTTTCAAAATTTTTGTAAAAAAAAAATATAACTGAAAATATACCTTATTACGTTCAAGTAAGTTCGAAACATTTAATAGAGTACTTTCTTTTGAAAAAATTCACGAAAATCGCCTAATTTTCATGCGTCACACTGGTATAGCCCCTTAACGAATATATAAGGCTAAAAGTAGCTAAACGGACACTGACCACATTACGATGATTTTCCAAAGTCACTTATTTTATTTCATGCTCGTTTAAGTAATGCCCGAATTTCTCGTTGTAAACACAAGGAATTGATCCAGTGAGATCTGAAATTCCAACTAGAAGTAATTGGTGTCTCCTCAGTAATCTAGATTTTTAACCAATCCAGATGTGATAAGAAAAATTATCCGGACTAAAAAATGTTATATTTCTGAGGCAATCTCAGAGAATAGTAGTTTTGAACTATAGCTTTTTCAACTTACGACACTAAAACATAAGCCGCGTAAAAATAATTTTTTCACTGAATATTGCCCAGTTAGCTCTTACAGTTGGCAATGGTCCGATTCAAACTATTTATGAAAGCTTTGTAGTCGTATTATTTACGCATTCAAACTGTATGTGTGAAAATAATGTCAACATAACTTATCTTAGAAAAATACAAAAAATGTCCACAATATTAGTGTTTGCACATTTTCCCGCAATTTGCTCAGTGAACAGATATTTTTTTATTCGAACGAGTTTATTCAAAAAAAGACGCCATTGAGAGCATTAAGTTTTTTTATTTCTGACTCAATCGGCACTTAGGCATTTCTGTTTGGAGAAAGATCTTGTACATCTTCATCTTTATTGGCGTAGACACCGCTTATGTGATTATAACCGAGTTTCCAATAGAGCCCCAGTAATTCTTCCTTTTCGCTGTTTGCGCCAATTGGAAATTCCAAGTGTAGCCAGGTCCTTCTCCACCTGGTCTTCCCAACGGAGTGGAGGTCTTCATCTTCCTCTGCTTCCCCCGGAGGGTACTGCGAATACTCTCAGAGCTGGAGTGTTTTCATCCATTCGGTCGGCTAAGCTGGCTAGCCGCTGTCTCTTAATTCGCTGAACTATGTCAATGTCGTCGTATAACTCGTACAGCTCATCGTTCTATCGAAGGCGGTATTCGGCGTTTCCAATTCGCAAAAAGCCATTAATCTTCCGCAGAACCTTTCTCTCGAATACTCATACCGCCGACCCATCAGCAGTTGTCATCGCACATTCCTCTGCACCTTATAGCAGGACGGGAATAATGAATGACTTATAGAGTTTGTTCTTCTCAATTGCCTACTCAGTCAAGTAGCACCTGTGATTCTGCGTTGGATTTCGACGCTGACGAAATTATCTACGACTTCGAAGTTATGACTGCCAACAGTGACGTGGGAGCCAAGTCGCGACTATTTGTTTTATGACAGGACACATTTCGTCTTGTCCTCGTTCTCTACCAGACCCATTGGCTTCGCTTTCTTATCCAGTCTGGAGAAAGCAGAAATTTTCTACATATGCTACATAAAACAGTTTTTGAAATTGAAACCCTAACAAATCTCCTCATTATACCTTTATCCAAAAATCCCGGAATCGGAATGGTTTATAAATTATTATAGACTTTTAGTTTCCTTTTATGAACAATTTATTGTCTCTGGAACCATCAATAAAATTATTGAAATTAGCGTCCCATTGTCTTGTGTCACATATGCATACATATTTACACTATTACCAACCAATTGGCCTCAGCTCAGCCTCCTCCAGTTATTTATCACAATAATAACGATGTAAATAAACTTAATTGAATGGCAATACAACAAAAAGGTTTTCTATTAAACACACTTATATACAAGTGTAACAAGAAAAGTAAAGCGGGAAATAG
Source organism: Bactrocera tryoni (assembly GCF_016617805.1). Lineage (NCBI taxonomy): Eukaryota > Metazoa > Arthropoda > Insecta > Diptera > Tephritidae > Bactrocera > Bactrocera tryoni. Next base: position 47,395,324 of record NC_052503.1, read on the forward strand.
GTCAGTGGAGAAAATTGTTTGGCGTAAAATATGAAATGAGGGAGATGTTAAGTCTAAGAAATTGATTTTCCTGATACAAATTTTTCTATCTGATAGTAAGAACAAATAAAAAACTGTTAGGCGAATGACCTTTTCGTTACAATGAAGAGCTCATATTAGGCGAATCTATCTTAGAGATGTCTATCAACCAGTTTTTAGAGTACGAAGCGAAAAACAATCGGTTTTTGACTTACATATGTGTTTATGTATGTATCCAAACTTCCACAACTTTTTATATTAGCTTAAGTGTAGACACATCACGTCAATGTATGCTTATATTGTTTAATGAAATGTTGTTTAACAAATCGTTGAAAATTAATTTTATTACAAACCACACAATGAGTGAAAAAAAATTGTTAAATCAATTTATTAAGTGAGTGAAATGGGTGAACTTTTGTTGTCGATTGCAGCAACCGAACAATTTGAACATGTTGGTTAAAATATTTTTAAAATGAATATATGATGAACCTTGTGACTTGAAAGAAATATTTATGACTGTTACTTCTTAGTTGGAAGATACGAATTGTATGTATGTACAAGTTCTTTTGGTGATCTTTAAAAATAAGATAATATTTTCTGTACGTGGTTATAGCTGTTAATAACAGCGCGCCAGTCATTTCTTTCTTTCGCTATTTGGCTTAGAGATTCCAAAAGCAGCTCTTAATCTGCATCCTCTTCTTTCTTTTATTGTTATTTTGTGGACTTTTTTAATATTTTCGTTGGTAGCAACGTGCACTACGTTCACCGTCTTTGCTCATTATGAAAAAAAAGTTGCGCTTTACACGAAATGATACACATTGTGACAAAAAAGGAACCGGAAATTGTTAATAAAACGCAAAATATTTAACTACTCGTCAATATTTATTGTGTCGCCTCCAAAGTAATCACCACAAGATGTCTTTCCCAGTATTTGAAACATTTTATCTCTTCGATCGACTGAAATGAGTTGTACGGAGCGGCAATTTCAGTTTGGTGAACAGGAAAAAATCACGCGGAGCCAATTCTGATGAATACGGTGGTTGATCGATGTTATTAATAGCGTCTTAGGCCTCAAATTCGGTCACAATCGATGCGATGGTGCATTATCATCGCGTAAAATCCATGAATTGTTCTTCCACAACTCTTGCCGTTTTCGACCGATGTTCTCACGCCAAATAGAACCCCTTATTGACCGTCTGTACTTCCGGAACAAATTTATGATGCACGAATATCAAAAAAACAATGAACTTCAGCTTGATTTTTATAAAAAAATTTCATAAAAATGTGCTCCATTTCAGCAATGATTTCGGCATTCTCTGTGGATGAAACCTAAAAAACGCTCGTTAACTACATAGAGGATATTATCCGTACTTTTCAAAAAAAATTTTGCCAAAATTTCGGTCGTTCTTTGGTCTGTCAGAATTCAATTTTTGATTAATTAGGCTGTTACATTTTAGAAAGATGTAAACCAAAAACTATTTGTGATACGTATATCAACTTGAAATTTTATCCAATTTCAGTCTGAGTGTGGGGTGGAATTAAACTGGTAATATTGTATGATTTTTCATAATTCGAAATATTCATAATTTATTCAAAAACATGAATTATTCTGCTATAATCACGTGAACCCATCATTATATTCTACATGTGACTACATAAACACATTTGTCTGACAGCAAATTGGCGCGAAAGTAAATTTAGACAAAGTTATGTGGCACTGACTGAGCTTGTACATACGAAAAGTCAAAATGTGAAAAATGATTTAGCGAAATATTTTCGCGAAAAAGAAAAGCGATTGGTTTCGTGTGATAATGAGCAGCTGTTGCTTCCGTGTCGTAAGCGAAAGTAAATTCCCGCCCACATATTGGCATCAGCCGTTGAAAGCAATGTGGCAAACCAGGCGGTTAATGCTAAAATGGTTTAGACCAACAATCAAAAAAAAACAAATCTTTTACCATACTGATTAGCTGATTTGAATACTTGCAAATAAGTTAAACAAATGGATTTGATAAAGCTATATATTTGTTACATTTGTAGAAGTCCAATCAAAGGTTTCATTAATCCAAATTGCTGTTGCCTGCTCGAAGAGATCGCACGAAAATTTAGTTCCACAGCTATATGCTATAGTGGTGCAATCAGAACAATGCCTTTGAAACAAATTCATGCCAAGTTTCGTGTTCGGTTTTCCGTTAAAGGGCTAGAGTGATCGATCAGTTTGTATGACAGCCATATGGTAGAATTGTCCGACATCGATGGTTCCGACAAATGAACAACTTCTTGAAATAAGGACATGATGTGCAAAACTTCAACTCGGTATCTCCTGTTCAGGGAATAATTCATTAATTTTAAAGGTGGTGCCACCGTTTCTATTCTGGTTTACGACGATTGACTTTTATATTTGAGCCTTAGAGAACAAAAACAAATATTAACCATCGAAAATCGCTTTTAAAAATATTCTTCATTAAAATCTATACAATTTCGTATGCGTTTGATTGCAAGAAATACTGGAAAAGGTATCGAGTGCGGCCACAGTGGAATTCATGTTAAGCACAGGCATCCTACAGGGCTTCTCATGGGCATCACAACTAAACTTCATCTGGTATCGCAAAGGGCAAAAACTGGCCCATGCATGCCTACCAAACTAACCTAACCTAACCTGTATGCGTTGTTAATTGTCGAAGCTTTTTTACCACTCTGATTGAAGTATCTCCAAAACAGGCGTTTTGAACGTGTCAATCGCCTCTTCAGGTGTCGAAAAACGTTAGTTTTTTCTTTAATTCGGTTCATCTTGAAACACAGTCGACTGCTTTTTACTCTCGGGCTCATACACGTCACTCTACGTTTCATCACCTGTCAGGATGTCATAGGCGTATTTTGAAGCATAGTTATCCTATTTCTTGAACATTTCTCGACCATTTAAAAGGTGCCTTTTTAGCGATCGATAAATTATCTGTGTGGGATCCAACGTGAAAAAAATGTCTACAATCAAATGTTCATGCGATATTGAATGCATGCACGTAGTAGTCTCAATCTCACGATAGATCACACGAGGATCTGACAATATCGTTTTGCGCACAGTAACAATAGTTTCAGGAACAACAACTGATGTTGGACGACCTTCACGAAATTCGTGTTGAAGTGATCTTCGTCTCGATTGATTTCACCATATGAATGATAGACACTGGTTCTTTATGGAGCTTCACGGCCAAACATTGGTCCATCGATACACTGTTGGTGAGTTAATCCACTTCGAAAGTTGTAAAAAATAATCGCGGGAAAATGTTTACGATTTGATTAAATTTTTTGGATGAATATTTTAAGTTACTGTAAGCAACGTCAAAAATATAAAACTTTAAGATAAAGTTGTGAGTTGGCAGATTGCAACACTTTTTCTTCTTCTTTATTGGCGTAGACACTGCTTAGGCGAGTTTACAACACTAGGGTTGTCAACTCCCGAAATATAAAAGGTAGCCTATGTATAACATATACCCGGCAACAAAGCACATCAAAACGCCATTCCCTCCACAAACCACAAGAATATGCTGGGTGGTGTCATGAATAAATGTATATAATTAACTATTGTACTTGTTGTATTGGAATTGTGGTTCGGTTAATTGAACCCAATTGAACAATTTTTAAATTGAATTCGAAAATCCACATTTTAACATACAGATGTTTATTGATTTGTGTACGGGTACGTACATGTGTTTTTATTTGCTACCCATTGACAAGAAAGGCATTATAATATGTTCCCGTTCTCCAGCCAAATATGGGATTACGTAATTTTCTATACTAAATTCTGTGGGTGAACATGTCATGCTGAAACTTTGACTAGTCCGAATGATAATAGCCGGAACCGGACTTAGCAAGCTCTTTGAGCAAATTTATAAAAAAAAGTAAATAACTGGGACAAAAAAATTTCTGATAGGAAAGCAAAAGGAACGAAAATAAAGTAAATAAAAATGGGTCTATGGGAAGGAAAATTCTAATTATGGTCCCAAGTACCTAGCGAAAAATTCACACCATCCAGAGCCAGAAGAATATCTTCAATTTTTGGTTTCGAAATGACTGTGCTTCTCATTGTCGGTATATGAACTTTTTTTTTATATTGTTAGTTTAGAGTTCAAAAAATGTTTATTGATGCTTGCGTTATCTGTTTTAAAGTTAAGGGGTCAATAGGGTAATCTTTTTTCAAATATTTTTTTTTTTGCCTTTTCTGTTCCCTTATACCTTTAGAATTAATGTAGAAACCCACTTTACCATTGGAAGGTTTCGAAAAAGGCCCAAAAATAATAATACCGCTCGACGTTCGGAGCGCTCGGAGTGCCACACCTCAAACTTTAAAAGCGTTTTTCTCAAAACACACTTTTTTTAAACTGGCGGACATGATTCCGGTCGAACTACTCAACCGATTTGCTTAATTTTTTTTTAAATGTTCACAAAACGCCTGGCTATCGTCCCTACTAGATTCATAATTTTTTATGGCTGTGAATTGTCCAATATTTCAACTGACACTTCTTCTTCTTTATTGACGTAGACACCGCTTACGGTTATAACCAAGTTTACAATAGCGCGTTATTCTGCGTTGGTTTGCGAGGCGTCAGATGTTGTTGTTGGTGTTACTGCTGGTTTCAAGATATTATTTTACGACTTCGAAGTTATGACTGACAACAGTGACCTGGGAGCCAAGGCGACAGTGTGACGACCGTTTGTTTGATGGCAGAAGTAATTTCGTCTTGCTCTCGTTCAATACCACATCCATTTGCTACACTTCCTTATCCAGTCTGAAGAAAACAGAACTAACGTGTGGTTATCTTGGCAATAATATCAATATGTGAACGATCGGAATCAAATGTTTGTATGGAAATCCTTTTTATTTGACGAGATAACTTCAGGAAAATTGGCAAAGGTTATTGTCTAAGGCAATAGTGTAATCTTCGGAGAAATTGCATTATCAAATCACTATAGCATATAGCTGGAATACAAGCTGAGCAATCAAAATCAAATTCTTTTGGGGAATATTTTGTGTTTGTAAAGGTTATTGTAAACTTCTTTGCAAGTTGACGATTTTTCTTGTTTTCGATTTTTTTGGATACGGAACTGGTTTGGATTTTTAACGACAACAATAGAGTTCCAAATGTTATCAATATATGTCTACTATCCTTCATTTTATCTTTTTCATTCACAATTGATTGATGGACAGGCAGATATCCCGAAATTAGTTATTCTTGTCTCCCTAAGCTTATTTCTATATGAATTGATTAAAGTTGTTACTAGTACCCCTTATGTGAACAAATCTATTATAATCTAGATTTGAGTAGATTATAAATACTTACGACTTCGGTACTTAAAAGTAATTACCGCTTAATTATTTGTTTTTTATATTTATCTAACAATTTTGTAAAAATATGCGAAAAGCCAACACACTTAATTTTAAATGGACCAATAATAATACTTAGTAATATATGTAACTCTAATACGTTATTTTTTCAAAGCTAAAATATTTTGGGCAAACAATGAAATGTGCGAAAGTGCACGAATCTGCTAAAAATATTATTATACATAAAAACTTACAAACCAATTCACATCTTAAAAACTGTCGACGCGTTCAAAATAAATACAATAATACTACTACACGCGATGTTATTTATATTTTCCACACTTTTCGCTGTTTCTGTTGTTTTCCACCAAATCTTCGAATGCACACGTGTTTCTCGCTCTCGAGATTATTGTAGAATTTATGCTGTAGCTATGCGCGCTTGCCCATGTTGCCACGGTCACGCTGCTAATCCGAATTAATTGACGCTTTTCCCCCACATCGCACGCGAACATGTGACGTCATTGATGTAGAGTATGCTTTGGCGCTTCTACAATTGGATCAAAATAAAGGGCGACACGCCATAAGCACACTGCATTTACCCTCTTCCTCCAGTGCTGTGTGCTATTGCTAAGCGCCAGTAAATTGTCGCGCCCACCTTGTAACTGCATATTATCGTTCGTGAATTGCGAAGCGTGTCAGAATTATGACTGCCAGCCAGCGTCCACTTAGCACCACGTTGTGTTGGCGTACTTTTAAATGATTACTTTAAATGGCAACAAATTTATTTTATATTAATTATTAATATGACGTGCAACGTGATATGTAAAGCATTAGAGTTTATACCTTTTGAGCAACGCTGAGACTTTCTTATGGCCAAGAGAGGTTTGTAAACATGATCACAATCTCTGCTTGGTCTATCTAAACACATCAAACTCATAGATAGTGTGCGTTTTGATAGGTAGTGATTTTTGCAGATATAATAAGGCTTTAGTTTTTATGGCAATTTCTTCATGGTTGATGTTATGAAATTCGTTAAGCATTATTACGCAATCGAATGCTTTATTCTTAGCTCTTGAAAAAGGCAGAGTATTCATAGCTGTCTTTGACATTTATTTCTCTTCTACTTCTTTATAATAACCTTTCTGTGAATGAACTATGTATATGGTATATGCTGTTGCAAGTATAAAAAACGGTCTTCGTAGTAAGGTTTTTTTACATTGCAATTAAGAATCAAAGCAGGGTAGTTAAATTTATAACAAAGCACCATATGGGTTATACTATTTTGAGCAAAAAATAGTAAGACTTTGTTCATAATTTTGAAATTCTTAATTTATTGTTCAAAATCTATGTCGTCTTGCTCAAAGTAATCCCCCCCCAATAGACTTATGCCAACGTTTTTTCCAATCCTGGAAACAGTAGTTAAAGTCAATTTCCGGAAAAGCCTTGAAAATGCGTAGCAATGGCCGATCGGAAGGAATTCGAAATGTACCACACCTCGATAATCGAAGAAAACTCAACATTATCTTGACTTATGTCCTACTTTGATGTTGTTTTTTCGGCTTCGGCTCACCTTTTCCACGATATTCAGTCGATTGATCGTCGGTTTCTCGGTCGTAAGCGTAGATCCAAGACTCACCGCCACGATTTCATGACATTTTGGTAAGCGGTAAGCATTGTTTCTCAGACGTTCCAAAATGGTTTTAACTGCTATCTCGATGCTCCAACGATGCCACACAGTGTTGCGAAACCGGAATTTTTTGGAAATCATATTGCCTAAACTGTAATTTTAATTGTATCGATGAGAAACTTCTACAGATTGGTCAGAATGAAATCCCAAATAGAATGAGTGAAAAAAAATTTACACCGAAAAAAATTGTTGGGTCAAATTTTCAACAAAAGTAAAAAAAAAAAGTTGTTCGAAAAATATACAAAAAAATGTATTTTAATTCTTCTTTTGTTTCTGATAAATACCCTATGATTAGTTTTTTAAAGTATAGGGTGGTCCGAACAAGAATTATAATCGTCAAATTTTCATGATTTTTCGATATTTGTTGAAAAACTCTGAAATTTTATATAAAACCAAAATCTATTTCATTTCTTATTTGAAAGGTGGCAATAAAAGCTTTAATTTGATACCGCTTTGAAGTCAATAGCTTCAGTTTAAAGAGAGTTATGCTCATTTTTGTGGAGTGCTAGAATAAATGTAGAATAAAAAAAATAAGGATTCCGAGAATTTCCGTTCTATTTCTATGGAATAAATACTGAGAGTGATATACTAAAATCGCTATAACTCCCAGGAGGGCAGGTATGGGCAGCTGATTTTTTCACAGTTCGTTGAAAACAAATTATGTAACATTTCTGTAGTGGTTTGGAACTGGGACTCTCTGGGACTTTTTAGATATTGCTTACCTAACCCAAATTTAAAGGAAAAATGGACCTTTAGTCGGGTTTTCGCTCTAAAAAAGGTGCATATGAAAATGTCTCAAACAGCATTCCTTTGTTTTACAGAAGATACTTGTCCGAAGGCAGATTTTTTTTCCGAATCAAAATATCTGTCACCAAAATCAAATGAGATCATTTTGAATACAGCCCTGATATCCCCTCTTTACGTGAAAATTTTGTATATTTGACTTCTAAAATCATTTAAAAATCAACGGGCCAACATAAAAATAAGCTTTATGTGTTTTTTGTTTACTTGGAATGTCTGTAACAAAATTGCATCATTAAAAACACTGAAAAAAATAATCAGAGAAAAGTTACTTTTCCACTAGCCGCAACACAGTGTGCCAGTAAGATCTCTGACTATTAATCGTTGATTCTCAATGACCAATTCCTTTGTTTTATTGACATGTTGGTCATCAGTTGATGTTGATGGTCGTCCTGGAGGTGGTTTGCTGTGAACGCTTTGGCACAGACGTTACTTACAGTCGTTAAAAATTTTGTAAAATTCGACAAACACTACTGAAGTCGACTGACATAAACAGCTGCTGTAAACAAGTTTTTGACAGATCGCGCTAATTTTTGACATCATAATTAAGGACAGTTGTACCAACCTAGGAAAAAAAATTTACCTTTCTTCCATATAAGCGGGATAAGAGAGGGGGATCCCGATACTTCCGTGACAGGGTGTAGATATAATTGATCAGGATGATGAGACGAGTTGAAACGCCCCCATATAACGGTTATGTTGAAAAATAGTAAAAATACAACAAATTGCCAATTAAATACGTTAGAAACTACACTACTTGGACTATAAACTCGTCTATTTCCTATATATTCTATATATCTGATTTATTCACTTTACAGTGTATAACTCGAGAGCCAATAACGTTATCGAAATCTGTACCTAAAAAGAACCTGCCATACCTTATGCCATAATACTGAATATGGTCCACATAGACTAGAGCTTATGACTGAGTCGTACACAATCGGTCTCTCAGTATTATATATTATTAATGTGCCCTTGCATCAAAAGTGTCTAAAATCCGATCAGCAGCTCTCTTAGCTCTGATATATCTAATTTTTCAGTTAGTTTTTGGGTTGTATTTCTACAATTGCAAGAAAACATGTTATCGAACATATTTGGGTAATGCCATTTTCTGGTTTTGAATATGAAATGTTCAGTTACGCTCCAGCTAATCTCTTCCTTTCTAGCAAATTTGAAAAATGCTTCTCGTGATCATAAACTCTCGCAATCCTCCTCAATAACTTCATAATTCACTCCACAAATTTTGTCGAACAACACTTTTTACTGCATTAGCAAATTTACTCAGAATCACTTAATTGCACTTTCCGACTATTGTTGAATCTGTAATTATTTGTATATATAATTTACACTTAATTTGTTTAGTTATATTGCCTAGACAATAATCCCTTACAACATTGGTTGAATGTCGGTTTTGCTATAACCTCATGTATAATTTAAATCGGTAGCAGTTGTGGCGGTTAGCCGCAAAGCTTTACATTTTTGTTGTCAATTAACATAATCCGGCACAGATAAGTATTTAAATTATCTCTGTAATATGACGCTAATTAATCTCTGTATAAGTGTGTGTAAGCTATTTGAAGTACATATATGTATGTATATGTACATTGGGTAAATATTTAATAAACCCAATACGTATACATATATCTCATTTTTGAGTGAAATGTTAATTGGCACGAATGAAAACTGACTCTAAAAGAAAAAGGCCTGTAGTATTTTGTTGTTGTTGAACCGATATATACATACATTCTTATTCCTCAGTAACGATTATGTACATGATCATAAATACAGATGTTTCACCGAATCCTGGTACTAGTAAATATTGTGTTGGATCTTAATCTAACGTTTTGCCTTCAGTATTTTAAACGAACTCGTAACCTGGTAGCCTAGCTTGCTTGCCTAGATAGCCGGCGAATATCATTAAAACGCTGACGCCTACCGGCCATTTCAAAGCACGTACAAGCGTAGTTTTCAATGGAAAATACTTAGTGATTAGTTGCATTAGTACCTAATTGAAATGTGATCAAAAGGTACTTCTGAGTCTGCAGTGTCAGTCCTTTAGGCAGATATGACAGAAAACTAAACGAATCGGCCATTGGAAGTGAGATTTTTTCTGCGTCCGCAAACTCTACATCCCTGTTAAACAATTAACTAGATAAAAGAACCGCTACATAACCTTATCAGCTTATGGAGAATCGGATAGTTCTGATGCTTAGAAAATTGCGATGTTTGTTGATATGATGTTATAGTTACAACCTGCTTTAGAAAAACTTTCGCATCAATATTATGCACAACTTTTGAAGCAAGAAATGCGATCAGATATTTGACATTGCCTGTCAAAAGTTGACTGTCATTAGACTTTCTGATAGTCTAAAAGTACCCTGCTAGGCTTACTATCCAATTTCCAAATACTTCATAGTGCATATAATTACTATACTAGTTATTTAATTACTAAATATCTTACTAACTACAAACTTCGATAATGAATTCATATCGGCTGCTTGTTGTTGTTTTACTAGTGTTTAGTGAGCATCGCGTGCTTGTTTGTGCTTAATTTCTAACAACATTTTCCGAACTCCTGTCTGCCTCCACCGCATAATTGCCAAAATAGAAATAGTGTTCATTTACTTTGGAATAATAGCGCCTCAGTCTAGCTGCCACCCGCACACATCCACCAACCTGTGGCCCCAGACACAACGCAACATCTGGTCGTCTGGAATAAAACAAAAAAAAAAAATGAATTTGATGATTGAACAGCACGCAACGGTTGTTTTTTATACTCTTGCAACTTGTTGCTACAGAGTACAATAGTTTTGTTCACCGAACGGTTGTATGTATGACCTAAAACTAATCGAGATAGATATAGGATTATACATATATAAATCATCAGGATGACGAAACGAGTTGAAATCCGGGTGACTGCCTGTCTGACCGTCCGTCGGTAGAAGCTGTAACTTGAGTAAAAATTGAGATATCTTAATTAACCTTGGTAGACATGTTCGTTGGCAAAAAAGTAAGGCGGAGTTCGTAGATTAGCGTAATCGAAAAAGTGGGCATGGTCCCGCCATCTATCTGTTTGGTTTAATTCACATATCTTCCAAACCGCTTAAGTTCCAATAACCAAATTCGTTCGCAACAAATCCTTTTAACACTCCCATCGACAATGTGAAAATGGATGAAATCGTTAGATAGCCCCGTCCACTCCCCGTATAATGGTTCTAGTAAAAACTACTAAAAGTTATAAAGCAATGACTAAATACGAAAGAAAAATTAAGTTTTACCTCCGATATGGTATGAGAGGTCTTAATGGGAGCCGGTGGGAAAATTGGACGAAGTGCGTGGTACCGCCCACTTTTTGGTGAAATCACATATGTATCTCGGGACCCGACCAACCGATTTCGGCTAAATTTAGTACGTTGCATTCTTTTCACATTCTTAGGTCGCAGTGTGAAAATGGGTGACATCGGACCACAAACTCGCCTACTTCCCATATAGCACAATTTTAAATTCCACTTGATTCTTTTACTTTCCAGTACACAAATCAAAAAGCAATTAATATAATGGGATTAAACTTTGCACGAATAATGCCTTTAATGTATGGCAACTTATGACAAAAAATTGTTCAAATCCAACCAAAGCTGTTCAAGACCCTAGGTACCGAATATCTGGATTCCAGTATCTATAGTTGACTTTTTACCGAAAATATGGGTCAATGTGTGAGATACACAATTGAAATTCAGAGAGATCCTTCTCTGACGATAGTAACTCTGAGTATCAAAAGTGGGTTGAATCGGGTCAATACTTCCCTGAGCCCCCATATACCTAATATAAAATTTTTCGAACTTCCGTGTGAATTTATTCCGCATATATTGGCCATTATTTGAGTTATCTCAATGAAAATTACAGAACATATTTTACTCATAACAGTGTATCATTGTGCCTAAAATGGACATAATTGAGGAAAACTTGAGCTAACTTGAGCCATTACCAGTATTTTCGAACATCCGGCTGACTTTACTCCATATGGTGATTGTATATGAGGTACCTTAATGAAACCCAGGGAAGATTTTTCTAGTATGGCGCATTATAATAGTTGTTAGATAAAATTGGGTCGATACTATCCCAACTCCGATATACATACTTCACATCGTCACCTAAAATACAAAATAACGTATTATCACTTTTCATAAAGTTACAAGTGAAGGAAAAACGATATAATAGAAACACTCATATTGAAACAAAACGTGTGTTTTGCTTACAAAATGGTTATATTGGACAGCGGAAGCTTAAAAGTTTATGATGCATACATACATACATACATATATGTATGTAGTATGATGTAATGAATCGAAAGCAATAAAAACTCAATTTCGAATTTTTTGATGACACGTTGTTTTCCATTTTAAGTGACGGTATAATGATTTTCGTTTTTCTAATAAACCTTATGGTGAATGTGTCGGACAATGGATTCCGATAATCTGGTTGACGTTTTACACTTTAAGGTTTTTCCCTGGCTTTGATTCTTGTAAGTTGCAAGAGTATGAAATGTTCGGTTGCACCCGAACTTAGCTCCTCCTTACTTGTTTTTTTTTTAAGAAATTTTCTTTGTGAAACGGCAAACTTGTGTTTGTGCTTGTAGTAGATGTGTTTGATTATATACTTGAACTTTTATTTTGCCATTCGTTGTTTATATTTTCCGCGCAGTAAAAAGCGATGCTCATTTTGAACGATTAGTCAAGTTCTTATTGATAGTTTGTTAGAAAAGTTATGTAAATATTTTGAAAAACTGTGAATAAAACGCCACAGGTGCTATTAAATTAAGTTCGTAAACAACGTTTTTTACGAATTATTTATTTTTTTGCACACTTTCAACAATTTTATATCAATAAACCAAGAGAAAATCGTATAGTATCTTCCTTTTTATTAGCGTAGACACCGCTCACACGTTTATAGTCGAAGCTCGTACAATATACCTACATCTGTGAAAAATGTGGTGCGAATTTTAATACAGAACATTCGCATGATTTTAGCTACGAAGCCATCAATTCGAAATGCCAATAAAGTCATAGCCTTTGCTACTTAAGTATATTAAACAAAAAGAATTTTATTCACCTACCACAAAAAATAAGTACCGTACCAGCTTTTTCTTAGTTCTTCTGAACAATATTTGGAAATGGAACTAAGTTGTTTGTCTTATTTATGTCAACTAAATAATATTTGGAAAGACCTAAAACATTAAGAGATTGCAAATAATACTTCAGGATCATTTTATATTTTTGATTAATTCATTATACTTCAGGAAGACCATGCCATAGTAAAATCGAGGTCACAAAAGTTCGAGTATATTGCACCTACTTATTTCTAACGGTGACGGTCTTCACCAAAATTCAATTCCGTTTTGTTCATTAATGTGTTGATGACACCTGAAGCTCAAATGGTTTTATATAAAGTTTGTTGACTTAGTCCATACATTTGTTTCGACACGTCGAAAAACTTATTGATTTAAAAAGCTTTCACTATTCTATAGATATGGGTTTTTGGCTCGGTTGAATTACGGGAGGCAATAGCTGCTCAACCTATCCATTTTTTTGCAAATATTTATTTAACTACTCTTTATTGGCAAGTATTTGACCGTTCTTCTTCTACATATATAGCGTTTGGTCCTATAAGTTTAGACTCTTAGAAGTTTGACTCCTACAATTAATTGTTTTTCAGTCTCAAAACTATGATCTCTTTATTGGCTTGGGCACCGTTTACGCAGTTTTCGCCGAGTTTACAACAGCACGCCAGTTGTTCTTCATTTTCTCTCTTTGGCGGCAATTGCAGATTCCAAAGGTAACCAGGCTATTCTCCACTTGGTCTTTCCAATGGAAAGGAGGTTTTCCTCTTTCTCTGCTTCCCCTAGAGTGTTTTCATCCATTCGGACGACATGACCTAGCCCGCCTAGCCGCTGTCTCTTAATCGCTGAACTATTTTGACGATTTTGTAAATCGTAATCCTTAATACGTTTGCAGTGATCGTCATCAAAAGGAGGGACTGTCATCAGATGCTGCTGTGTCCTTTTCATTGCGGGTGCTTTCTTACATGGCGGGTCCCAAACGCAGCGCACAACACTGGGGAGGCTTCATTCGCCTTTTGACTTTAGCTCTCCTTCAAATGGATGTTTTTTTTCGGCTACCCAGAGGATACTTGTTCTAAAACCGGAAGACGTGAGCTGCTTGAACCATATGTAAAAGAATCGTTTCTGATCACTCCCTAGTAAATTGCGCGCAAGAACTTTCCTCAGTTGTGGGAATTTCTACACATGGCACCATCTTCCAATTCATCCTGCAATCAAATGCAAAAAAAGTTGAGTCGACTTTAGATACACCAGGAAGGTATCTGTAATTTCATTAAGTCTGGGTTCCGTCCATACTTTGAACAAACCACCAACAAGCAGGTAGTAACGCGCCCTTGCCACCCAGTTACGATTGATACTTATTCGACTTTCTCCGAAGAAATGTTTTGTTTGCAATCGAAATTCCAATGTCTTGACGAAATTTACGTTCGCTCACATTGTCATACTGCATATTTCTATACACCTGCATATTAAATACAAATTAGATGGCGATCTAAATCCTTATATGGCCGCAGTGCCTCGTTTTTATGACTAGCAAACAATTGTGTGCAAACAAGCTGAAGCTCAACTGCTCCCATTCGGTATTCTTTTATTATACCAATAATGCTTTCTTTACTCTTTTTAGTGTGGGTGTTAAATTGTTGGCAATTAATTTCATTTTATTAGAGACTCGCTGAATGCATTTAAAAACATTATTTTTTGCTTCTTTTTTAATTGCGAAATCACCGTTATCAGCTTTTTTATTAAGAGTACGTTCATAAAATGATTGGAGTAAATTTTTTCATTCACTTTTCTAAATAAGAAGATATGCCTTCTTATATATAAATTCTACTTGTATGTATTCTCGTATAAAAAATTAAATATCCAATTTTTAATTAAATTTGTATACTTCTAATAATGATTTCATGTAATCGTTTTATACTTCAGCAGCCATTATAATTATTCGATTATAAACTTCACTTTATTCATTTGCATTTTAACGATGAGATCATTCACAGGCAAATAATTACACTGCATGACGAATTTAGCCGCTTTACAAAATACGAAAATTCGATATGGCAATTGTGAAAGGAGAAGAAAGAACTACACAGTGATGGGCATCATTTGATTCTAAAACATCACAACTTAAATAAATGCCACATATTTTTCAGCAAGCTGAAGTATTTCTAATTTTTCTTTATATTGAAACAAATAACTTGAAATTAGTAAGACTTTTTAATTTAAATTTCTCGTGAAAACACATTTGGGAAATATTATTATCAATTTTGCAAAGAGGGTCGAGAATGCGTTGGTGACGAACCACGTCCAGGACGGCCATCAACATCAACTGATATTCAACACGTCGATAAAGTAAAGGAATTAATGCTTGAGAATCGACAATTAATAGTCAGAGATCTTACTGGCATTGTTAGAATATCGGAAGGAGCAGTGAAAACCATTTTGAAAGATAAAAGAAAAGTGTGTCGTTAGTCTCAGTCATAATATCATCAAAATTAACTGCAGAATAGGTAACCCAAAAAGTCGTTAAGATATTTATCGCGTCAGAAGCTGTTTTTTGTGAGTACGGCACTGTCAAAATTAGTTCTAGATGGCCAATGCGGTCACTTCTACATTGGACATCTCACCTTCTAAAAATTCTATATGCCACCACCAAAAATAATGGTATGCCGTCCCTAGCTGAGTTTATTCCATATAAAGTATGTGCACGAAAAAACTTGGTCGAATGTATAACGTTATAAAACTTATGTTTATTATTATATTTCAAAAATATTTATAGAAGTTATAGTTTATATATAGATTTATACGAATTCAAGATATAATATTCAGGATATTTTTATATAAGTGAATAATCGTAATTTAGATTTAACACCCTTCATAAGCGCTTGCACAGAATCTTTATTGAAGTCTTTAGTGACGTTTCGCCACTTATTCCTAAATTGCCTCTAATTTTTCACTGTATGCTGCGTCTTTAACAGTTTTGCTTTAATAATGGCCCAATAAGTTTCAATCGGCCTGAGCTCTGGGCAATTCGGAGGGTTCACCTCTTTGGGAACAACAACCACTCTATTGTCCTGGTACCTCTTTAAAGCGGTTTTTCGTTATGACATGTTACAAGATTAGGCCAAAAGAGTACTGGATCCTTATGAAGCTTAATTAAAGGCAAAAGACGTTTCTATAAGCACTCATTAACATAAATTTCTTGATTTATTGTTCCATAGTTTATAAAAGGTTCACTTTTAAAGCCGCACTGGCAAATGGCCTACCATACTAGACATTTTTTTTGGGAATTTGTCAAGCTTTTTATTTTTAAATTTATCAGAAATATTTCCCCTTTTGTTTTCTGTGTAAAATTGTCGTTCGCAATTTGTTCGAATTTGTTTAAAGTCCGCTTTTACATAGGATTCATCGTCCATTATAACGCAGTTAAAATTAGGCATGAACTTTTCGTATAATTTTCGAGCACGTCGTTTTGCCAAAACATTTTGGTTATCATTGCGGTTTGGTCACTTTGAAGGAACGTAATTCATTTCGTTTGCGTGCTTTCTGTACATATGAAAGTGTCATTAGCACTTTTTTGGCGACATCTCGTAGTGAAAGTCCAGGATTTTTAATTTTTTGGCGATGTCGCTGTGAGACATGCCTGGATTTTCCAGCTTTTTGCGCAAAACCGATTCGCGAACGTGTATATTCATTGCTGACAAATTTTACACTAACCATATTTTTGTAAAAAATATAATGCAATTATGCAGATAATGTAGTAAACTTTGCGTGTAAATTTGAATTTCGATTTTACCGTTAGAAATTTCTAAGCTGTGCGGATTTATATGTGACCAGTTCGTGCACCTACTTTATGTATGTTTTTTACACATTATCTCATAATTCTTTTTTCTGCCCGTCCTTAGCCCTTTCTCACTTGCTTGGTAATAACCTTATAACGTGTTTTTTTCTCACAAAATTGTCGCATATGTGCTGCCCTATGCCCGGACTGTCAAAGTTGCGTGCTGTTTTCTCAACATGTTGCCTTCTAACCTGAAAAGAATTCACATTTGCTGGCCTTCTCAAAACGTCAGAATGAGTGTTTGATTAAGTAAACTTTTTTAAAATCATGTTTTTATACTAATTTTACTTTTTCTACTAACCTTTCCCAATCTTGTGCTTGTAAAAGTATATTAACGATATTTATTAGTACACCATTCATTCGTAGTTTAATTATAATTCACTGGTTATAAAACCTACATATATACAATAAGTTATAAATTATATATTATGTCTACAAATTCGCTCTTCTTTTCTCCTCCTTTCAGAACATCGTGTGCACTTTGATTCGGACAATCTGAAGGATGATCTTGAGTCCGGCCACAGCGTCACCTACGATCGATGCGATGATGTTATATTCATAAAATTGGGTTTCCTACAAGTGAATCACAGATACAGGGTCGATCTTAAACTACCAATTTCCCTATTCGATAAGGGCACCACATTTCATCCTTCCTTGGAGTCGTCGAATTGCAATCCAAATTGTCGCATATCGACATTTGCCGGTGTCAATCATCCAGAACAGGATTATTTCGAAATGCAAATTGAATTTTTTGCCTACAAAGAAAATCTGCTACGCGAAATGGTGAGCATCGTCAACGCCAAGGACTCGAAGGAAGTGATTAAGCTAATGATCATAGCGCGTGCGTTGGGTAAAGGCAAAGGTACGCCGCTGCTGCGTAGTGGTATACACTGCTTAGGTGAGGAGGACCCTGAAGAGTCGGAGTCTGACGTGCCACGTTTTGACAAAGGCGACTAAGGCGAAGGGAGCATGCTGCCAATTAACTCCTTTGAAATTGTATTATACATGAGAAATTCTAAAATAAACCGCTATCTTTGTATATGTATACCAAACTATATGCACCGTTTAATTAAAATTACGTCGAGAAAACCTTTAAATGCAAATTAAAAATTAAAATGTCATAAATAAACTGAAATGTTATTTGTATAGATATAAATATAATATGTACTTAAGGCTTAAGCATTTATGAAAATGATCGTACAGGAAAACTGTTTAATTAACGACGCTATTTAACAGAAAATAATTTCATTGAAAATCTATTTGTAATTAGTCGTTAGTGAAAATTATGCCTCGATCAACTTTATACATCACGAAATGATATATTATATACATACATGCATACTTAAATACATATGTACGCAAAAATACCCACACACACCTGCCTATATAGAAACTTACTTACTTTAAGACAAAGCAAGCGTTTTGTGTGCAAACTCAAAGTATTTATTACTCACTTGAAAAAAGGGTGAACGAATAACGGAAACAAGTTAAGCGTCTCCATAAGCGCTGGAAAAATGTTAAACATAGTGCTGTATTGTATGAAGGGAATTGTCTAATTTGTTGTTATGAAATTTGTGCACGTTCGAAAGTCGTTGTGTAATTCCAGTAAGAACGGTACAGTTGCATTTTATCTAAACGGAAATTAATTGTATTTGTAAAATAATGCTAATTCTTTAATAAAACTTCAACTAAACATTTTCATTTTATTTTTATTTTGTATTTGTACAAAATTATTGTTTTATATTATTTTTCAAAGCGTTCCAACAGATACCAAAATTTAGAAAATATTTAACCGTTTTACAGGCTTTAATTGATTAGGTGGTCGGCACATTTACATTGAAACTATTCTGTTATTAGCTTAATTTCCTGCAAAACTATCAGAAAACATATTAGTCAAAATAAGTTTGCGTACAAAACTAGCAGCAATGGCTCATTAAAAATTTGAATGTAAACAAATTTAAATTGTAGAAGAAATTTAAGAAATTGCTTGCCACCATATAATATGGCAAGCCCTTCTTTTTAGATAAAATCAGAAATGGGCATCGCCGCCGCAGAAAAGTTTGGATACAAAACAAAACATGGTAAATCCCTGTATTTTTTTCAGGTTAAACTGCACTAAAATTAATTAGATCACAATTCTTCGTAAGGGTGGAAGTATTTCTGTGAAATTTTAGTTATGAAAAGAAAGTTTTGTAAAATGGATAGAAGAATAAAGTCAACAAGTGCCAGTAAAAGAGATATAATAGTAAAGTTATAGAAAGAAGGAAAAACTCTCCGTGAAATCGGCCCGACAGTGGGCTGAACACACTCCTTTATTCAAAGAGTGATTGGAACGTATAAATTGATGGATTCCATCGCCTCAAAACCTCCTTCAGAGCGCCATTTTCAATTAAGTGACCGTGAAAAGCGCTATATCCTTAAGGAACTGCAGAAAAATCCAAAGACGAAGGCTTTAGACGTTGCGAAAAAGGTTAAAATAAGGTTCCTGTAAACCATTTGCAGTGACACCGTTTGCAAAATTTTCAAAAAAGCTGGTTATCGCAGCCACGTCGCACGGAGAAGCCATCCACATAAAATATATTTTGGAAACGGTTTTTTTTTTCAAACGAAAGCAAATTTTGCATATTTGGAATATATGGACTGAAGCTGGTTTGGAGAAAGCCCGGAACTGCATTCAATAAACATGATTTTGCGGCGACAGTAAAACAGTGTGGTGGTGGTGTAATGGTGTGGAGATGTATGTCTAGTAACGGAGTGGGCAATGTCAAGTTTATTGAGTCAACTATGGATAAGAGAGTTTATTTAGATATGCTTAAGGAAAATTTGAAGCAAAGTGCAGCAAAACTGGAGTTGGTATTTGTTCCAACATGACAACGACACTGCAGAAATTATTAAATTTTGACTTCTCTACAGTATGCACAAATAGTTACTTACGCCCAATCACCAGATCTCAATCCCATTGAGCACTTATGGGATTTGTTAGAATATCGAATCAGCTAACACCTTATTTCTTCGAAAGAAATGCTAAAAAGTGTTATGCTTGTGGAATGGAGCAAAATCACAACGGAGGAGATGTGAACTCTCGCTAATTCAATGTCGAAGCACTTCGGAGAAGTTTTGTGTTACTAGAAACTATCATTTTTGTTTTTTAATAACTAAGCAGTATGTGAAGCTTGTACGCAAACTTTTTTTGACTAGTGTATATGTGGGCAAAATATGTAGGTTGCCTTTTATATTTGGGGATTCGAGAACAAAAACAAATTTTTGTCATCAAAAATCGCTTTATAGTTTTACAAAATATTCTCCATCAAGATCCAAAAACTTTTTGCATGCGTTTAAACCATTTGTCGAAACACTTTTGCCATTCTGATTGAGGTATCTCCAAAACATGCTCTTTGAACTCATCAACCGCTGCCACGAAACACGTTGACCTCTTACGAGAATAAAAATAATTCATTCGGTGCAAAGTCAAGACTATACGGTGGATGACTCATCAAATTGATGGTTTTAGTGCCGAAAAATTCAATTGTTTCAGTCGATGATTGAGAGCTCGCATTATGATGGTGAAGAGTGATCCGGCTTCGGCGGTTGGTTTTCCTAATTTCTTGAATGCAATTGGCAAATAGATAGTTTTGTAACACGCAGAATTTACTATTCTGCGTTGTTCTAGTGGTATGATTGCGATATATCCACTTGTTCCACAAAAACAGGCAACCATTTGCTTGAAAATGATTCGTGCGCGAACAGCTTTTGTTGAATTTAGCTCGTTTTGAAACACCCATACAGTCGACTGACCTTTACTTTGAGGCTAATACGCGTTTCAAACAACGTTTCACGTTTCCCAATCGTGCTTTAAAGCACCGTTATCGTATTTTTTAACACCTCTACTAATCGACATGAGCCTTTTTTTTAGCGATCGACAAATTGTGTGATTAGAGAAATATTATTTTCGAACAATAAAGCAATAAAACTTTGATTTTACGTAGGAGCTTAGAGACTTTGACCTATACTGATTAAATGAAAAAAAAACGACGAAAGCATTAATAGTAGAAAAACGTAGATTGGTTATATCTTGCAAATTAACTTCGTCGATAATTTTTATGGTGTTTGAATGTATAGAAATCATTACTTTCGTTGATGGTAATCAATGTACGCCTAGAGGCCATAAAATCATATTTCCAGAAAATGTGAGTTTCGAGCGCATAATTTCGCAATATGCCGAAAAGAGTATAATGTGCAACTAATGTCGAGATGATTTGTCTTCCAGCTGACTGGCTATCTCGACGCACTACTTGACATTCAAAAACAATATTAGACTATAATACCAAAATTTAGCAAAGTAAGGTCCAAGTGGAAAACAGCCTCTTGATATTATTTATTTCATATAGCTCGCCCGGCTCTACCCAGCCATTTTATTTATATCCCAGAAACAAACTATGCTGTGGGGGAAAATCTTGCTGTCCTCTCAGTAGCTTATATGGTATTAAGCGTGCATACATCAGTTCAAAAATCAGTATATAGGCGTAAAAGCTCCTAATCGGGAATCGGGATTGTAATTTCCTCAGTTTCTAATTTCCTCTGTTTTCTTTTCTCTCCTCGGGTTTCTAATATCCTCTGTCCAATAACAATATTAATTTGAGTATCGTCAGCTTGTTCGTCTTTACAATGGATTTCTCAAGTTTGGGAGCTTTAATCGAATGATGAAAGTCGGTATACATATTCCTTCCCTTAATATAAAGACCATTGAGTCCCATTTTCGATGACTTGTTCGAGCATTTCGACTGGTAACTGGCGAATGACACGCATGATGTTTTGTTCCAAGGCCTGAATCGAAGCAGGATTGTCCGCATTGACTTTAGACCTCGCATACCCTACAGTCTAACGGTGTGGTATCACCGATCGACCGGCCCAAAACGTAAAATTTTGTGCTCACCGATAAATCCATTGATTGATGTGATGCGCGGAAGTAGCGCCGTCTTGTTGAAACCAAAAGTCGGCGAGATCACGATCTTCAATTTATAATATTTATAATGGCGCGATAACGGTTGCCATTGACGCTTACGTTCGCACCGGCATCATTTTTGAAGATATATGGATCGATATTCCACCGGCTCACAAGCCACGCCAAACCGCGCAAAACACATTCTTTAAAGATCGTCAATTTCGTAATAAAGTTGAACGATTTGTAAACGTTGTTCAGGCGTAAATCTTTCCATGATGAAATGTCCAACAATCCTGAACAAAAATAATACATATGAAAGCTTGACACGACCCACGCGTGATCTGTTAAAAAAGGCTATTGAAAAAAGTACATCTACTTGGATCACCTGTTAATATGACGGGTATGGAGTTGGGTACTTATAAAATAAAGTTCAAAGCATATTTCTCGAGACAACTTACAGATTTCTTCTCATTTACTTTAAATTTGTGGGAAAGTTACCAAAAAATAATTCCAATATAATTCTTCGATAACGGTTGAGAGTTATCTATTGTCAACTTCTATAAGCTGATTACATTCATGATGGAATTTTTATTTATTCTAATTGCTTTTTATTTCAGTTGGATTGTAAATAAAAATGTACATATGTAGTATTAAATTAGGCAAAATGGCATAGATTACTAAAAGATAATTGTGGCTTAGGACAAAACCTTGTCGGATTATACAAAATGTACGCGCTCTAGAAAAATTTGATCGCCAAAATACTTGAAATAGTTCAGCACTTTTTCGTATATATAAATGAGGAAAAAATATATATGGTAAATCTAGCACTATAAAATTAAATTTATCAAAAGAACTGACTGCACATGAAGAAAAAAAAAATTACTTTTGATTAACTGTACTCCTTTATTATAACTATATATCTACATGTAGTAAAGAATTTTTAAAAAATCATATTTCCGCAATTTTACACGCCCTAATACTGACTTTTTTATATATGTACATACATCTTATTCTATATACTTATGTATATCCCTAATGCCACTTTATAAAAAATGTTAAAACGATCTTATGCTAACACTACCAATACACTCCAATACACACTTTTTATCTACACATGTATGTATTTATATAAATTAAAAAAATCTTGAAAAATACAATACAGTTATAACAATCCCCAAGTGTTCCAAAACCCACTGTGTAATTCATCATTTAATAAAAAAAAAGTTTTCATTAAAATTTTCAATTCAGTTTTGCTTCTAACTTTCCACATGTATTTAGTTGACTAAGAAGTGATTTCTTTTTTGAAAATTTTCGGTAATACTACAATTCCCAATGTTTTAAAATTTTATGATAAATATTAAGTGAAAAACGTGTTTCGAACTTTGGTCATACTGAAAAAACCTGAAATCAATAAATGTTTTATTAACCAAAGATAAGAAATGATCTGTAGTGTCATGCGAGGCTCAGATTTTATGATTTTTAACCGAACAGATAATTTCACATAATTTTTTGTTATGAAAACTGCGATAGGACAGATGCGTTGTTTTTCCATACATCAAAGGACTCTTCTATAATAATTCAGTAGTAATTCAAATGAGCAATACGGTAAGCGATTTGGATCTCTCAAAAATCATCATCTCACCACAGAAATAAGGGAACCGGTAGCCTTCAGTGTCGATGATTGAATTAACGCTTTAACGACTTCCTACCGATATAACGAAACCATGATAATGAGCTGATAAAATGCTTGGATTGTTAAACTATTGTAGAATATGACCAAATTAAAGCATGTTCTTTGAACAAAATTTAGGTTGGTAAGATTAGTTAGGCAAATTTGGAATGGATGTTTCCGGAGTTGTTCGATTTTAAATCTTATTACATAAAACAACTCTCTTCGGTGTAAATTTTTTGATTATATATATAGTATATTTTTATATTCTTGCAAGCTGTTGCTACAGAATATGATAGTTTTGTATGGATACGGTTGTACGGATCACCTAGGCCTATATGCATATAAATGATCAGGATGGCGAGACCAGCTGAAATCCGGGTGACTGGTTGTCCGTCCACCCGTCCGTGTAAGCTGTAACTTGAGTAAAACTTAAGATATTTTTATAAAACTTGATACACATGATCCGTGGCAAAAACGTTAGGCAGAGTTCGTAGATGGGATGGGCATTCAAGGACCTATAAACTGACATAACTAAGCACTAAAATATGATTTAGAACTGTAATTTGGCACAGAGGATTGCAATAGCAAGTAGCACACGTGGGCTGGAAATTTAAAAAAAGTGGGCGTGGGCAAACCCTCTAAAAGGATTAATGTACATATCTCCTAGACCACCTACAATAGCCAAATTCGCTTAGGAAAATTCTCATAAGACCTTTTACCGACAGTGTGAAAATGGATGAAATCGGGTGATAACCCGCCCTCTCCCCATATAACGGTACGGTTTAAAACTACTAAAAGCGCAATAAATCAATAACTAATTACACCAAAGGCATTAAATTTTACTTTCGAGATGGTATGTGAGGTTTTTATGAGATCAGGTACGAAAAATTAATGAGCGTGCCCACTTTTTGGCGAAATCCCATATCGCGGGATCCAACCAAGCGATTTCGATAAAATTTAGTACCTGGCATTCGCTTCATATTTCTATGTCACAGTCCGAAAATGGGCGAATTGAAATCCCTTTTCATTCTTTCACTTTCCAGTACTCAAATCAAGAAGCCATTAATACAATATAACGGGATAACCTTTGCACGTATAATGCCTTTATCGTATGCCATCTTATGACCATAAATTTATTAAAAAACTGTTCAAGGCCCTAGGTACCGAATATTTGGACCTCAGTACCTATAGCTGACTATTTACGACAAATATCGGTCAATGAGTGAGATATATTCTTGAAATTCAGCGATAATCTTTTCCTGACAGTGATATGTCTGTGTGTCGAAAATGGTGTGAATCGTGCCAATACTTTCCTTAGCTCCCATATGCCTAACACAAGGATTTTTGAACTTCAAAATGACTTTATACCGCATATATCGGCCAATATGTGTATTATCTCAATGAAATTGGTACAGCGTGTTTCAATGATAACAGTGCCTAAAATGGATAAAATTGGGAGAGAACTTGATCTAGTCCCCATATAATAAACATATAACATCTAGGTGACTTTACTCCAAATAATTGGTAATGGTATGTAGGGTACATTAATCAAACTCAGGGAACATACTTTTGTCGAATATGTCAGTGAGGTGTATGAATTATATATACTAGAGTGATTCAAAAAAAAAATTTTTTTTGGTTTCGTACTCAGAAAAATAGGTTCCTAGACACCTCTAAGAAAGCCTCTCCAAACATGAGTTTTTAACTGTCACGGGAAGCTCCTCCTACATACAGTTTTCTATTTTTTCTTATTATCAGATAGAAAAATTTATATCTCGCTTCCAACTACTTGAAAAAATATCTCGTTCCTTACATTTTGTAGGAAATTGAATGCTCTACAAAAAAGGTCTAATATGATTTTTTCGTAAACCCAACCGTTTAAAAGATATTAACGGTTGAAGTTTGATTATTTTTGGGAAAATGTTTTATTTCTTATGAGTTTTATAACTCAATGAAAAAAATCATTATGAATAAGGTTTTTGGGGAGGCTTTCTTAGAGGTGTCTAGGAACCTATTTTTCAGAGTATCAAACGAAAAAAAAAAAATGTTTTTTTTGATCCACCTTAATATGCATTGATGTTTGACGATAAATATCTCGTAAACCCTTAACTTAATCGAAAAATCATAAGAGACCATTTTTATAGAGCAGTAAATTTCCTACAAAATTATGAGTTTCATCATTCATAATAATTTTTTTTCATTGAGTTATAAAATTCATAAGAAATAAAAAATGTTCCCAAAAATAATCAAACTTCAACCGTTAATATCTTTTAAACGTTTGGGTTTGCGAAAAAATCATTATAGACCTTTTTGGTAGAGCATTCAATTTCCTACCAAATCTAAGGAGCAAGATATTTTTTGAAGTAGTTGGAAGCGAAATATAAATTTTTCTATCTGATAATAAGAAAAAATAGAAAACTGTATGTAGGAGGACCTTCCCGTTACAATTAAAAACACATGTTTGGAGAGGCTTTCTTAGAGGTGTCTAGGAACCTATTTTTCCGAGTACGAAACGAAAAAAAAAAATTTTTTTTTGAATCACTCTAATATATACTATATGTAGATATATATATAATAGCTTGGATTCCGAACCTCCGGTTTACTCTTTGCCTTAAGGTGCTTCCCTGACTTTGATACTTGCAAGCTGCAAGAATGTAAATGCTCGATTGCACCAGATCTTAGCCCCTCTTTCTTGTTTTTCATTAGATTCAGCAAAATTCTTCTATTCACTCACAAGATCGGATATCGAATTTATTGCTTTGTATTACACAACACGACTAAAAAAACGCAGAATTTACGAAAATTATATTTAATAATAATTGATTTTATAGTTTGTTATTATTAAAACCTAATAAATCACTACAATAATTATCCCTCAGCCCCAAATATGCCAATAATGATTCTTTAGTTCACGTTATAATGACAAAGGATTCATACAATTACCGAACGAAAAGTTTATTTTCTGTTAAACAAGAAAAACAAAAAAATGTATTAGCATAAAATCTGAATATCTTGTATACACTAACTTACATATACACATAAATATATACTCTAATCCTTAAACGCAATACTTTTTTAATTATAGATATACTCTACAACTATTTATTAAGGTCCTTAAGATCTTAGAAGCTTTAATTCGAGTAACTAGGTACTTGTATGTGTAAATATATATACAATATTATATAAGAAAAACGTTTTCTCTATGATATATTCGATAGTTTGAATTGTTGAAATTGGCGAATTAATAATACTAATATTCTACAATTTTTGTTTCTAAATAATAAATAATAGTTATGTAATATTTTTAACCAATAAATATTTACTTTAAAACTTAGTTGTGTACAAATATTGAATCCTTCGTGTAGTAATGCTATTTCTAAATACAACAGCTTGACGGTTTATTATTCATTATTTAGAATCTTTACCTAGATCTCATCTACTCTCAGCACTCTATCCAGAATTGTGCCTGGCAACTAAAAATTTCGCGTCTGGTTGATTCTGGCATCCATGTTGGTCAAAATACAGCTTACGAGTTTACAACAGTGCGCCAGTCGATCCTTCTTTTCGCTGTTTGGGGCCAATTGGAGATTCCAACTGTAGCCAAATCCTTCTCCAGCTGATCTCAATTGATGAGGTTTTTCTCTTCCTCCGCTTCCCACGGCGAATACTCCGTCGAATACTTTCAGAGCTAGAGTGTTTTCGTCCATTTGGTCAACATGACCTAGTCAGCGTAACCGCTGTCTTTTAATTCGCTGAACTACATATGTCAGTGTCGTCGTATATCTTGTACAGCTCATCGTTCCATCGAATGCGATATTCGCCGTAAGGCAAAGGAACATAAAGCTTTCGCAGAACCTTTCTCTCGAAAACTTGAGAAGTCGAATCATCAGATGTTGTCATCGACCATTCCTCTGCACCATATAACAGAACCGGGATGATGAGTGACTTGTAGAATTTGGTCTTTGTTCGTCAATTGCCTACTCAGTCCGAAGTTGCACGTGTTGGCATGAGATTTTCAGCGTTGGATTCCGATTCTGACGTTGTTGTTGTTAATGCTGGTTCCAAGATAGTCGAAATTATCTACAACTTTCAAGTTATGACTGTTAACAGTGACGATGTGGTGGTGACGCTAACTACCAGATACATTTGCTTCGCTTCGTTATCCATTCTGGAGAAAGCATAACTAACGGGGCGATTCTTGAGGGCAATGATATCAATACTATCGACGTACACCAGCAGCTGTCACTCTCATAGAAGATTGTACCTTCTCTATTCATATCTGCAGCTCGAATTATTTTCTCAGGAAGCAGATTGAAGAAGTCGCACGATAGGGAGTCACCTTGTCAGAAACCTCGTTTGGTATCGAATGGCTCGGAGAGGTACTTCGCGATCCTGACAGAGCTTTTGGTATTGCTCAACGTCAGCTTGCACAGCCGTATTAGTTTTGCGGGGATACCAAATTCATACATAGCGGCATAAAGGTAGCTCTTTTTCGTGCTGTCAAAAGCTTTGAAATCGACGAAGAAGTGGTGTGTGTCGATTCTCTTTTCACGGATCTTTTCCAAGATTTGGCGCATGAAGAATATTTGGTTAGTTGTTGATTTTCGAGGCCTGAAGCCACACTGATAATTTGCAATCAATTTGTTGATTGTACACTTTAATCTTTCACACAGTAAGCTCGATAGATTCTTATACTCGTATGCGATGTTGAGGAGGCTTATCCCGTGGAAGTTAGCGCAGATATGTTTTTGTGGATTGGGCAGAGCTCACTTAAATTACAATCTTCAGGCATGCTTTCGTCCGACCATGTTCTACAAAGAAGTTAATGCATGCTCCTTATCAGTTCTTCGCCGCCGTATTGGAATAGCTCGGCCGCCAATCCATCGGCCCTGTCACTTTGTTGTTCTTCTATTCGAACTTCATGGTCGAGCAATGGAACGTCCACTCCATCGTCATCGATTGTGAAATCGAAACTCATCACCAGTAATAATACGTTACATAACATCCTGGTAGTCGGACAGCTTTGTTTCACAGACGTTAACGCGACGCTGCTTTCCAACTATGCCAGTAAGATCTCTGGCTATTAATCGTCGATTCTCAAGCACAAATCCCTTTATTTTATTGACGTGTTGATCATCAGTTGATGTTGATGGCCGTTCTGGACGAGGTTCGCCGTCAACGCTTTCGACTCTCTGAATAATCTGTACCAATCAAAAACACTCGAGACAAACAATTATCACCGAAGGGCTTTTCCAACATGAACTGAACGTTTCGGCAGTAGAAATTAGATTCCGCACACAGAATTAAATAATTTCACTAATCGTAAAAATCGCCGAATCCACTTTTGTGCTTCACAAAAATTATTTTGATATGACATTTGACACTTACATATGCCACTGCCAGTCATATAAACCTAGAAAAAAAATATTTCGACGAATGGGTTTTCGCAAGAAATTTCGATTAGTGCGTAAGACACATTTAAAGTTTTAAAATATTCTCAGAAAATGTAAAGTTAATCCTGCAAATAGTTTCGGATATACGAGCTTATTTACAACAACAATCTCAATCTCACAAACACCGTCCAGGAACTGCTATGAATCAAATTTGCTGCATATCGATTCGGTAAGTGCTGAGAGATGGAAATTGTGTTGCCACGCCCAATGTCAAATTTTTGAAGGTAACATTTACAGCCACGCTGCTTTGCTTTTGTAACGAATTAAATGAATCTCAGATCATTTTCCCCACTTTGTTTCTATTGGCCATCTATGCTGGATGTGTCTTATTCTATGTTTTATTTTCGAAATAACCGACTGACATTTAAAACCTTTGATGCATACATACATACAAATATTATTCAAAACATAAGGAGACTCAAAACAGAAAATTGTATCTGTCATTTGGTCGGAAAAATAAAAATAAATTATTTATCTTCTTACGAGAATTTCGGCATATTACAATGACTGATAATATACAAGTTCCTAATGAGTTTTCCGATGCGCCATCGAAAGCAGAAGGCGGTTGGTGGCGCCATTCCCTGGCTGGCGGTTTAGCCGGAGTTGTTTCGCGTACAAGCACAGCGCCGATTGACCGGATAAAACTATATATGCAGGTATAAAATAGCTGAAACAGCATGTCGTCCTTTAATTTTTTCATAATGCTTCCGCGTGCAGGTGCAAACTCAGAAAACCTCCTTACTTGATAGTGCGAATTATATGATTAAAACCGGAGGGATACGCAGTATGTGGCGTGGTAATGGCGTTAATGTTTTAAAAATCGGTTCTGATTCGGCTATAAAGTTCACAATCTACGAGAAAGTGAAGCATTATATCAGAATAGAGCGGAAGTCATCGCAAGAAGAAATGACTATGGGTGAAAGATTCATTGCTGGTGCCATAGCTGGTAGCATCTCGCAAACAACCGTTTACCCCTTCGATGTCTTGAAGACCCGTCTGGCATTGCGCACAACCAGCGAACGTCGTGGATTATTTGCTTTAATCAAAAATATTTATTTAACCGAAGGCGTGCGAAGCTTTTACAATGGCTACACAATTAATTTGCTGGGTGTCTTACCATATGCCGGCATAGATCTGGCCCTATATGAAACTTTGAAAAAGTATTTAGCCGGCGAAAAAACAGATAAGCAACCGAATTCAATGATTTTATTAGTCTGCGGTGCGATTTCCAGTGCAGTGGGTCAACTAATAACGTACCCTTGCTCATTAATACGTACAAGGATCCAAGCTCAAAGTGAGTGCGAAGCAAAACCTTTAATTTTTATGCGCGAAACAGGGTATATTAAGTTTGCCGCGAACTTTTTAACAGACGTCGGAGACCCTAGAAAAAAAATATATATAAATGGTCAGCATAACGAACTAAGTCGATTTAACCATGTCCATCTGACTATCGGTATATCTTCTTCTTCATTGGCGTGGGCACCACTTACACATTTAATTGGAGATTCCAAGCGTAGCCAGGTCTTTATCCACCTGCGCCTTCCAACGGAGTGGAGGTCTTCCTCTTCCTCTGCTTCCCCCGACAGGTACTGCGTCGAATACTTTCAGAGCTGGAATGTTTTCGCCCATTTAGACGAATAACCTAGTAGCCGCTGTCTATTAATTCACGGAACTATGTCGATGTCGTCGTATATCTCGTACAGCTCATCATTCCATCGACTGCGGTATTCGCCGTTACCCACGCGCAAAGGGCCACAAATCTTCCTAAGAACATTTCTCTCAAAACTTGAAACGCCGACTCATCTGATGTTGTCATCGTCCATGCCTCTACACTATATAATAGGACGGGGATAATGAGTAGAATTTGGTCTTTGTTCGTCGAGACTTTACTTCTCAATTGCCTACTCAGTCCGAAGTAGCACCTGTTGGCAAGAGTTATTCGGCATTGGATTTCGACATTGTCGTTGGTGTTAATACTAGTTCCAAATTGTTCAGAACGGATCAATATGCCGAATAAAAACTGACTGTGGTTCCGACGAGTGTTGTTGGGGAAAAAAGAAGGTCCGACACTGATCATATATACATAAATATACTTTATAGGGTCTTCCATGTTTTTTTTCTCGGTGTTCCAAACTTCGTCACACACGAAAAAGCCCTGTTCAGGGTATAAAGAGCGTTTTTCTTCTTAAATAAGCTTTTACGTCAAATAATGAGGCTAGAAAGAACTAGAAAACCCGTTGGATGTAAACTGTTGGCTTTATCCGTCAGATTCAGTTATATATAGTTTGCACCTATGAAGGGCCTTGTAGGTTTGGTTCAGCCGAAGTTAACTCTTTTTTTGTTTATTAAAGATAAATAAATATCTCTTTAATCTCTTGCAGTTGTTCCAAGAACTGAACGTCGCACAGTTATCACAAAGCGACCTGTAAGTAGATTAACAACGATTGGAATAGTTAAATCAATTCTCGCCAACGAAGGCTTTTCTGGATTGTATCGTGGATTATTCATAAATTTAGCCAAAGTATTGCCTGCTGTTTGTATTAGTTATGTGGTATACGAGTATTCGATTCAAATGTTAGGCGTATCTATGAGCTAATTTTCAAAGAATTGATCACAACGAATAAAGTTCATTTGTAAGTATAGTTTTAAAATAAAAAGTGCAATAATAATTGCTAAATAAATAATCAAACCAATTTCTTTTATTATCAAATATTTCGATAAATCATCAGAACAAAAATATATGTTGGCTATAATCCGATATTAATTCTGTCATACGCACTTAAATAGAAATTTTACATCTACAGATGAATAAATTGTAGTTTTAAGTTCGATTTGGGCGGTGCCAAGCCTATCGTCCAAATTTGACACCGGCTCCCACAAAGCCTTTTGTACCATCTTGGTTGTAAATAGATGCCCTACCTAACATGATTTCTTTCTTTCTTTATTGGCGTAGACACCGCTTACACGGCTATTGCCGAATTTAAACAGCGCGGCTGTTGCCAATCGTTCTTCGCTTTCCCTGTTTGGCACCAATTGGAGATTCCAAGCGAAGCCAGGTCCTTCTCCACCTGGACTTTCCAACGGAGTAGAGGTCTCTCCCTTTTCCTCTTCTTCACCCAGCGGGTAGTGCGTCGAATACTCTCAGAGCAGGAGTGTTTTCATCCATTGGAACTACATGACCTAGCCAGCGCCGCCGCTGTCTTTTAATTCGCTGAACTATGTCTCATCAATAACTCATCAGTTATTGTCATTGTCCAAGCCTCTGCACCATATATATATATATATATATTCCAAAAAAATTTAAAAGTTTTATTAATAAAACATAAATCCTTCTTTCTTATTCAAATCTAAAATAAATTTTTCAAATAAAATATTTCAGTTTGTAAAAATTAGACTACTGGCTTAAAAGATTTTTTATTTCGGGAGTTAACAACCCTACTGTTGCAATCTGAACACTTACAACTTTATCCCAATGTTTTACATTATTGACGGTATACATACTTAGATCATTTTGATATATAGGGTTTGTCCAGAAAGTAATAGGACTGAGTCGATTTAAAACAAATTATTGAACCAA
The DNA here is from genome assembly GCF_016617805.1 of Bactrocera tryoni. Classification (NCBI taxonomy): domain Eukaryota; kingdom Metazoa; phylum Arthropoda; class Insecta; order Diptera; family Tephritidae; genus Bactrocera; species Bactrocera tryoni. The sequence goes on from NC_052503.1 coordinate 47,427,748, forward strand.
TCGTTACAATTCTTTCGATGCAGCGCTGCTAGCGCGATTTCCAAGCATTGAAGGCATCACGGAAGGCACGGAATAGCCTTGACAGCCGAGGTGCATGCTGCTTGAACCCCCCCGGTCGTCTCAAAAGAAAAGGGAGATTGCCTCTTTGTCTCGGGATCATACTCAATGATCCATGAGTAGTCACCTGTGGTTACGTTATTCAAAAACTGGCGGTCACTTTAACCGATGTTCAAATTTTTTTGGCACACTTCCACTCGCCGCAATTTCTGGTCGTCAATGAACACTTTTGGGAGCATCTTCGCGTACACTTTACGCATTTTCAAGTGCTCCGTCACAATGTCATGAACCACAGATTTTAATAAATTTAACATTGGGGCAATTAAACGAATACTTAGTCCACGGTCTGAGTTCAAAACTTTGCGCACGCGAGTCACATTGGCGGTGTTTGTCGAAGTTGCAGGTCTCCCAGCACGGTTTTTATCAGCGACCTCTTCCCGCCCCTGCAAAAAGGCCTGGTGCCACCGAAACACTCCACTTCTTGCTAAAGCCACATCTGGGTAAGACTGCTTGATCATATCAAACGTTTTTGTTGGAGATTTATTGACCAGCCGCTCGTTCGTTAGCTTGGAACGCCCTCTACCGAATCCAGTCGGTTCACGCACTCTCCAAAGTATAGTCGCGGCGGAGAAAATCAGTCCTTAATTTCCATACAAACTCTGTATCACACGATCTTGGTGGCCAATCGACCGGTCCAAAACGTGAAATTATCTGCTCAACGAAGTGTTCTCTCAATAAATCCATTGATTGCTGCGATATGTGGGAAGTGGCGCCATCTTGTTGAAACCAAATGTCGCCGAGATCACGAGCTTTAATTTCAGGTGGCAATTAGTCGGTTATCATGGCGCGATAACAGTCGTCATTGACGTTACGATCATCAAAGAAATATTAACCGATGATTCCACCGGAACACAAACCACACCAAATCGTTGTTTTTAAGTTCATTCACAAGCTATATTTGTACACTTTCAACTTAAAATATCGACGTAAAATGCGCCAAGTCGTTCCATACGTCAGTCCGAGTTCTGCGGCGCCGAATGGACTTTCCCCGGTCGTCGTGTACACTCTTAGCTGCTATATTTCGAGTATTATACAATAATGAATGCTGGTGAGATGGGTGATGGAATTGCTAATAGTATGCTCAGTAGGCCGATTATGTTGATCAAAAGCGAAACGCGCGAAATACAGAACGTGAGTTTTCGTAATTAAGTTGAACGATTTGTAAAAGGTTTTCAGGCGTAAGTCTTTTCATGATGAAATGAAAAACAATATTGAACAAAAATAACATGACACAACTCACTCGCGATCTGTCAAAAAAAAAGTATCTCTACTTGGATCACTCGTTATTTTTTGTAAGACCGATGTCCGTTAAGAATGCAGCAACAGTTGCTGAATAAACTGAAGTAGTTGTTAAAATTTGGCCTCACCTGTTGGCAGACCATAGCCATTTTCGAAATACATATTTTTTGCATAAATAAAATTTGAGTATTAGAAATACTTAACTCGAAAAAGTTTACTTGAGTTATTCACACTCGTCTTAGGGTCTCAAAGCAACTACAAGTAAATACATACCTACACATTTGAGTCCTCTCAAAAATGACAATAATGCTTGGCATTTACAAATTTTTAAAAAGTAATTCGCTTCAAAATTTATGAAACCAACTATTTTTTTTTTTAATTTTTGCATTAAATAAATACTTTCGAATTGAAATTTCCGTGTGTGTGTGTTTGTGTGTGTGTCTAAATGTGTAACATTTCACGTTCTTCGCATGCATCTTAAAATTCCAATCAGCAAGCATAAAATTACTCCATTTGCATACATAATCTTCGTCTATTACCACTTTGGTATGCCAAAATTAAAGTGTACACCCGCCAATGCTCAGGGCAGCGATGAACCAGTCGTTAAGATACCGCGTCGTCAACTGAGGTCTCGCCATCGCGAGGAAAATGCAAGTCCAACACTTAACCTGTGCGATCTGCCTATCGAGTTGCTGGAGAAGATTATCGGCTACATAAATATTTGGCATCATAATCGCATACGGGGCACCTCCAAGCGCATGCGTGACGTCAACGACGCTTTCGTTATGCACGAGTTCAAAAAAGCTTTGCATAAATCCACACTTACGAATCCGCATAGTTACGAATGTGCTGCGCTGCAAACCATCGAACAGGCGACAGAGGTGTATGTGAAGTCCGGTTATGAGTCCACTTTCTGTGGTTGCATACTGCCTATGCTGCGCAGCTCTTACAAAGATCCTTTCTGTCCGCAAGTTTTACAAATCAATACCTTCTTATTGCACTTTTACGATATGGTCGATGAACTGATCGGTGATCGACGGTCTCAACACGCAAGGCTGCTGTATAATTTGACGTTAATGCGATTTTTTAAGGTTAGTCTACCTGTAAGTTGGGTTATACTCTACTGACTGCTGACTTCCGTTCCGTATAACGTATCAAATAGTTTTGCAGCCCTGTTGTATTTCCGGCTCAATTAACTCTGCCATTTTGATGCAATAGTCGTAGACCTTTTTATTATTGCTTTCAAACAATGCCCAGTTAGTCTGTATATACATTTCCTGTTTGCCATAACTGTTTAGTTATATTGAATTTTGTTATATTTTCCATCTGTTATTTGCAACTTTTTGAAATTGTATATTGAACTATCTCCTAATCGATCCTAGCGGGCTTGGTATCAGCTCTACTTGGGATTCGTTTAGGAAAGCTCTTGCCAACTCGTCTGCTTCTCCGTTGCCAAAAATGTTCCTGTGGCCGGGAGCCCAGATCAAGTCTAGATAAAGCTTGTCCTCTAGTGAGCTCAGTGCTTTCTTGCATTTAAGGACTATGCTGGAATTAGTAATGAGCAACGACAAGGCCGGGAGAGCTGCTGGTTATTCAATAGAGCTTTGCAGGCCTTCTCTATGTCCAGTACTTCCCCTTGGAAAATGCTAGCCGAGTTCGGTAGATGGATAGAGGGAGAAATGTCCAGATCATTGGAATATACTCCCGTGCCTACTCCGCAATCTATTTTGGACCTGTCGGTATAGACTCAGATGGTATCTTCCTCCCCTCCAATATATACATATGTATATAATATTTAACTAGCGAAAATGTTCGATTCTAAATGAAGTTGAATTACGCTTTTTGTTGAATATTATAATGATCGAGGGCGGTCGGATAAGTACTTAGCCTACAGATAACGGAAGAAAAACGATAAAGTCTCCATTTAGTTCGATACAGTTAAACCCGAAAATGCTCTAAATCCTTCCACCTAAATAAATATTTGTATTCTGAAAAGTAGGTTTCCGAGGAACATTTCGCCTTTAAAGTCTATCGACTTCTTTGGAGCAGATTCGTCTGGTGTAATTCACTATTTTAACTATTTTTTACACCAGTGGATCCATAATTCATCGTATGACGAAAAGACACAGAAAATACTTAGAATTGTGCTTAAACCACGCTCAACACTGCCTTAAAGTGTCTCACCGTTGCGATTGCTGTCCGGAAAGAGCAATTGTGGCACATCTTTACCATATCCAATATTTCACACTGAATAGAACCCACAGCGATTTCCCATGCAAATACAAAAAGTAAATTTCTCTAGCGACAGTGACGCCATCAAGAGACTAAGTACTCATAGGACCGCCATCATACAATCTGAAGTTAAGCAAACTTCAAAACTCCAGAATCTTTAATGTTACTCTACAACCGGTAGGTTGTGAAACTAACTAATCTTTCATCTTTAAACCGAAGGTCTAAACTGCAATTACTTATGTTAACTTTTCTATTCCATATAGAAACAGTCGACGATGTATCGTAGTAAGGAGATAAATGATTTTTACAGCTCCTTCCGGTTTCAACGCTTTTTCAAAGCCAAGGGATCGAATGCTTCAGAGAACTAAAACCCAGTGATGAAGTTTTGATTGGTCATTAAAGAAGAAGATGGCATTGAAGTTGGGAAGCCTTTCTAGCTGCAAAGTGTAGTTGAGAATCATTCATCTTCTTCTTTATTGGCGTAGCCACCGCTTACGCAGTTATAGCCGAGTCTACAGCAGCGCGCATTAGCTTTCCTTCCTTCTCCAGTCTGAAGGAAGCAGAACTAACAACGCGATTGTTAAGGTCAAACATATCGATATCATCAGCGTACTTCAGCAGCTGTACTCTCTTATAGAAGATTGTACCTTTTCTATTCAGCTCTCCAGCTCGAATTATTTTATCCAGTAGTAGATTGCAGAAGTCGCCTTGTCTGAAACCTCATTTGGTATTAAACGGCTCGGAGAGGTCCTTCCCGATCCTGACGGAGCTTTTGGTATTGCTGAACGTCAATTTACACAACCGTATTAGTTTTACGGGGATACCAATTTCAAACATCGCGATCATAAGATTTCTTGTAAATTTACTACGAATTTCCTCAAAAACCGTATTGTGAGAATTTTGGAACTTCAGAATTTGCGTGGCTTCTAGTTCCTAAATTTTATATACTTAATATCAAAGATATTTTGTAAAAACTCACTTTTGTTCGAACCAACTCATGAAACTTGTAGGTAGGTAGATAAAGGGGGCGGCAGAACATCCTTGGCCCCGGGCGCCCGAAGTAGTAGCTACGCCACTGAGTATATATAATGCACTGTCTTTTGGAAATTGTAGTGGGAAAGATTGGAGGACGCCGATAAGGATTCATGGTTTTGTAGTAGTAAAAAGTTTTTAGCTACATTTCTGTTGTCATTTTGGCTAATGATATTAATGAGTTTTAAGGGTGATGTGACTCTTGCCAACAGGTGCTACTTCGGACTAAGTAGGCAATTGAGAAGCAAAGTCCTCTCTCGACAAACAAAAACCAAACTCTATAAGTCACTCATAATTCCCGTCCTGCTATACGGTGCAGAGGCTTGGACGATGTCAACAACTGATGAGTCGACGTTGCGAGTTTTTGAGAGAAAAGTTCTGCGAAAGATTTATGGTCCTTTGCGCGTTGGCCACGGCGAATATCGCATTCGATGGAACGATGAGCTGTACGAGATATACGATGACATTGACATAGTTCAGCGAATTAAAAGACAGCGGCTACGCTGGCTAGGTCATGTTGTCCGGATGGATGAAAACACTCCAGCTCTGAAAGTATTCGACGCAGTACCCGCCGGGGGAAGCAGAGGAAGAGGAAGACCTCCACTCCGTTGGAAGGACTAAGTGGAGAAGGACCTGGCTACGCTTGGAATATCCAATTGGCGCCACGTAGCGAAGAGAAGAAACGACTGGCGCGCTGTTGTTAACTCGGCTATAATCGCGTAAGCGGTGTCTACGCCAATTAAGAAGAAGAAGAAGGGTGATGTGGTCGCTAATTTAGCTTCAGAGTCTGTTAGAGTGTTCCCTTGTATGCCGATATGACTGGGTATTCATGACAGTTTAATTTTTCCTACGTTGGCAGAAAATATATCACTGATTTGATCAGAAAAATTTACGTTAGCTTTAAGTGATGATAATGAGTCACTGAAGATTATATGCTTGTCTCTACTCTTTTGGACTACCTGGCAAACGTGAAGGATGGCTGATGCTTCTGTCGTAAAAACTGAGGCAAAAAATGGTAGTATAGCCGACATTATTGTTGCAAAGTTATTAACAACGCTGAAGGCAACGATATTATTGCGCTTTGAACCATCAGTGTAGAGAGTTTTCCAATTAGAGTTATTGTTTAAAATTTCCAAAAAGAGTTGTAAATAAACGTTAGGTGGTCTGCTTTCTTTTTTATATTTAACCAAGTTCAATATAACGCAAGATTAGTTTAGATTCCAAGAAGGAGCGTGAAAGCGGGCATTGCTGGGATGGTAACAGGAAAATCCATTTCTTTTGCCGCATCTATTAGCTTCTGTAAGGCTGAAACTTTTTTGCACTTCCGCTTTCTTTTCAATCTATTTAGGGCAGCTTTGATAGGTGATCCTTTCGCGTAGATCAGTTTAGTAGTCATGCTTTTTGTGATGAAGAGTAACCTGCTTTCTAAGGTAGGCAAACCTGCTTCAGCTAATATGCTTACTATGGGAGTAGTTCGGAACGCCAATGGCCAGTCAAGCTGCAGTGTGGTATACGGATGTAAATTTTGTTCAATTTCGTTTAGAAGTTTTATCAAATATAGGGAACCCATAATTTGAAGTAAATGATTAAAGTACTATATTTTTGTTCGTTTATTAGGCGACTTAACCGATCAAATGCTATAAGGAAAAGTGTAACAAAAAAGAGATTGTGTAGGCCCGGTGTATTCCCTTTCAAAGATCGGCAGGAATTTAGTTTAAGTGTAGAAAAAGGTAGTAACTTAACTTTGCATCATTATTTATGTTATAATGCTTACAAACTGGATTAATGTAACGACTTTTGTTGTTAACGTATTCGCTGTTAAAATTACTCTCTTTAGAGTAGTCGGACCACCCGTCTTGCTGTATGGTGCAGAGGCTTGGACGATGACAACAACTGATGAGTCGACGTTGCGAGTTTTCGAGAGAAAGGTTCAACGAAAGATTTATGGTTCTTTGTGCGTTGACCACGGCGAATACCGCAGTCAATAGAATGAGGAGCTGTATGAGATATATGGCGACATTGACATAGTTCAGCGAATTAAAAGACAGCGGCTACGCTGGCTAGGTCATGTTGTCCGAATGGACAAAAACACTCCAGCTCTGAAAGTATTCGACGCACTAACCGCCGGGGGAGGCAGAGGAAGAGGAATACCTCAACTCCGTTGGAAGGACCAGGTGGAGAAGGACCTGGCTTCGCTTGGAATATCCAATTAGTGCCACGTAGCGAAAAGAAGAAACGACTGGCGCGCTGTTGTTAACTCGGCTATAATCGCGTAGCGAGTGTCTCCGTCAGTAAAGAAGAAGAAGAGTATTCCGACCAGCCTTAAGCCTAAACCATATTTTTTTAGAAAACTTGTCCATTACTTTTATTAAAGTATTACGAATTTTTACAACTTGAAGGTTTAAAGTCAGGTGGAAAGATTGAAATCATTTATTGGGCTGTATTGAGGACAGAGAAAGGGTCGGGCTGATTACATTAGTTTGGATTTATTCTTTATAAGGTTTGTTAGAAAAACGAAAATAATTATACGAAGTAGATTGAAGTTGGAGGTGGTATCGACACAATTTTATCTATTTTTGTCAATAGCACGTACTATTGACTTGTCACATACTAAAAATAGGTTCCCTGGGTTTCATTAAGTTACCTCACCTATCATCACCAATTATATGAGTAAAATCAGCAAGATGTTCGAAAATACTGATGTTGATTACATGGGGCTTAGGTCAAGTTTTCGCACGAATTATACGGTAAAAAGTCTCGCGAAAGTTGGAAAATCTTTATATTAGGTATATGGGGCTCCAGGAACTATTGACCCCATTCAACTAATTTGTAAAACACAGGCTTACTATTGTCAGGAAAGGATTCTCTCGGAATTTCTATTGCATATCCCATAATTTTTAATCAAAAGTAAACTATAGATACTGGGGTCCACATATTCTTTACCTAAGGACTTGAAAGTTTTGGTTCGATTTATACAATTTTTGGTTAAAAGATGACTGTACTTCAAATGCATAACTGATCATTCAGAAAGTGATTGAAAAAAAATAGAATTTAAAATTATGTTATATAGGAAGTGGGTGGGGATGTAGTCCGATTTCATCTATTTTTGCACTGTGACATAGGAATTTTAAAAGAATATCATATACTTCATTTGGTTGGACGAACCCGTAACGAGATGTGTGCGGTGCACCGTCCGCTGTCCAATTTTGGCCCCGGCTCTTATAAAGCTATCTCAAAGTTATTGTCTATGGAATATTTTGTTATTGATTTATCGGACTTTTAGTAGATTTTAGCAGTACCGTTTGGACATAACCTCAAAATTTAAATTCAAATAACCGAGTTTTGAAGTTTTTTACTTTTATCTTGTACAACCGCCATAGTCAACAAACCACTAATTTTATACCACACCAATCATCCTTCCGACATATTTTTTATTTATTTATTATTATTTCGGATTACTTTAAACTTTTAGCTCCTTCATAATGTTTTTTTTTTTTCAATTATAGAAATTCGGCAAATCCTCAATTATCTCATCCACCGCGATGCCATTACACTGCCGCATAGTGGTTGAGCTTAAAGGACCCTGGCTGGGCATGCTTTGGACCTCGAAATCGGGTGCGCGTGATCAACAAGAAAAGCGTTGCAACTTGCTAATAATACTGTCCGAAATGCTAATGGCCAATATTACAGGGAAGGGTTTCAAGTGAGTGCCAATATGAAGATAATGAAAAGTAATGTGTGAAGAAATAATTTAAATTTTCCAAATCAGACGCGTTTGGGAGTGTCTCAATGAGGTCTACGTTTTCGGCAACGATACGAGCAACCGCAAACGTGTGCCAAAAACGCTCTTCACCTTCACCGTGCATGGCTCAAAGAAGATTTGTTCACTTTTTCGTTCCTGCTTCGAGGAGCCAAACGACTTTGTGTGGCCAACAAAGTGGCCACGCGATCAGTTCACTGTCAATTTGGACATCACATGCAAAGAAGCAATGAAATGGGGCTGCTCCAAGTCACAGCACATGGAGTTTGGACCCTTCGCCGAGACGCTGTTCAGTGAAGAGGAAGAGTATATGGATGATTGCAGCTCGGGTAAAACGCTGTTGGATGTGGAGTGAAGGTAGAGACAGACTTCTAGCGGGCTCTCACTGGCATGTCACAACAAAACCATATACTTAAATTATGTAAAAACCCAGAGCGAGTATAATTTTATTTGTATTTTGCTTTTTATTTTATACTTACAATTGTACAACAATCTGTTTTTAGGTATGCATACATAATATATAATATAAGTATATTTTGCATTTTGCTTGTTAAGCCTACGTGTAGATGTATGTGTGTGCCACTTTAATAAGTAATTACAAAAAGTGTACATTTCAACTTACAAAGTAACCCAAAAAACCGCCATTAAATGTCAGTGAAGGAAACGACTAAAAATACAATAACAATTTGGCAAGCGAAAACGCGTTTAGATAAAAAAAAGTACAGGGTGTAACGAACGAACGCTACTATATAAAACATATGATTTTAAGTATACTACATATTTACAAAATAAACTTTGGGAATTTTAAATTCTTAATTGCACTTAAAAAGAATATAATTTCTTTCGCACTTTTTTCGATTAAACATACATGACAGAACAGTTTCAAACAATTTAAATTTTTTCTATATGAGCACTAACGAATGCACATGAGCATTTGTGGCTTGCACATTGATTTGCTGTCAGTTTATTTTTTATTATTTTTTTTGCATATTACTTGATAACCTAGTCAAGTTTGTTTATTTCTTTTTACCTGAATTTGACTTATAAAAGTATGCAATTGACTACTCTACGTAATAATTCCTGATATTTTCTCATAAGGAAGTCTTTGCGTTGTTTTTGAACAGCATCGGCGACTAGGTATGTGTCTAATGATCCAAAATACGCATGTTGCCGGAAACGATCTTATTTTCGAGAATGGCACCGGCCGGTATGTCAATGCGATCACCGTGATTGGCAATAATGATGACAGTGCCCTGCAAAGGTAAAAAGAAAATTCAAATTGTAAACACATATAAATTTATGTTAAAACAAATAATTTTCACTGCGCACTCTAAGTGACACGCCGCGTCCAAAGGTTACATCGCCAGACACCGTCAAGTGATCAAGCTCAATGATATCTGGTATATTGGCGAAACGGCCGAGGAACTCTTTCACTTTCGAGAATTGTTTGTCACCCAATTTCACCAGCGGTGTGGTGGGGAACATACGCTGTGGTGACATGACAAGACTACCGTTTTTCAGATGATACAAATTCGACATGACTAACAGTAAATCGGAGGTCTTTTTCACTGGCAAGAAACGTGAACGTGGCACATTAATACCGATAGCACCGTCAAAGCATTTCATAGCAGCACCAACAGCGGTCTCCAATTGCACAACACGCACACCATTCTCCATTGTTTTGTTGTTAACAATGATCTCCATGTTGAGCGTACGTTCGCGCAGCACACGATCGATAGCTAAGTAATTTGGATGAAAAGAGAACGAAAAATATGGTATATTATTAGCTGTGAGAAAAAAGTTGCTAAATGGGAGATATTAACTATTAATCAATGTGTAGTAACAAAATCAGCACCATATTACTATATATTTTAAGTCAATCACTGGATTTACTCTCAATTTACTACCAATTGTGTCAAACACTGGAAAGTGATCCAAACAGAAAAAATCATTAAAATTACTATTTTATGGGTTTATTTTAACGAATTATTCCTATTTTGAAAGGATAGTTCTATATTATTAGGTTATAATACTCTTCACAAATACAAAAGATTGCTTACTGGATATACCATTGCTATAGTGACGAGCAGCTTCTTGGAAAGCAAAAAAGGTGTACAAAACTTTAGATAGATCTCAAAAACTGAGGGACTAATTCGCGTATAGACGGACGGGCAGACAGACAGACCTAACCAAATCGTGAGGTTTACTTTTTGCGGTTTTACGTTTTTTTTTCATTGATGAATTCCAATATACTGCTGGGTGCTATTGAGCCGATGTGCTCCCTATTTGGAAACATAGATCCAAGGGCCTTTTCCTGAGTCTGCAGACTGCTGTGCAGTCAATTAGCTGGTGTTCTGGAGTTTTAGGCTCCTTGTCGCAGAACCGGCAATTTGCACAAGAAACTAGGCCCATGTTATGTGTTTCCTGAGCTTACAATGGCCGGTGTAGAATGCGACAAGTAGCCGAAGATTGTCCTGTTGTACGTATTTAAACCTACTAAGGTTGTAACCACCCATTAGCAACTTGGCATGACGCCTGCTTTGGAGTTGTTGCCTGCCTATTCCTTCCTCCTTACGGAGCAGGTCCTTTATGGTGTGAGGACCAAACGCAATAACGAGTTCCTGTCCCACCATATTGGTGGATGCTGCGGAGCGGGCGAGCTTGTCCATTGAAATCGCTCACATAAATAAGGTGCACTTGGTTACGAGCTGATGGACTATTCAGCCCTTCTATACACTCTTGCACCAGTGGCGATTTGATCTCGTAATCAGGTATCGCTTTATGTGCCGCTTGACTGTCGCTAAGTATGGCGATACTTTCGTTGCGAAAGTTGCTGACTTATAGCAAAGGCCTTTGCTTAGAATATGCTCAGAAAACTTCACATAGGTATGTAGAGCTTGGTACGACTCATGCACCAATTCCCTGCGACGTTTTTGACCCATCGGTGTACCACTTGATTGTGTGAGAATAGCCAGTGGCATTTAATAGTGATAGTTGATTCAGTTTTATGGTTAGATCCTAAAGTTTTGTGGCTTCCTCTCAGCGAATGGCATTCTTGGAGTCCAAACATTAGCTATTGCAAAACAAGAGCATCTATATCCTGGTTACTACCGTAAATATTTGCAAACATTTTTTTGGAATCTTTACGATCCACCTTGGACGTCCTCTTTACATGTTTAATCTGATGGTGACTTCAATCATTATTTTTCATCGTTCTCTAGAGTATGTTTTTAATTTCCGAAAGGAGGAAATATACACCTATGGCCTTCTACAATATTATCAGTGGATATGGCTAACTTTCCAATGCTTTTTTGGAGATGAGTGCAACAACAGAGGCAAGATTTCTTGACAAAAAGAAAAAGGAGTTTGAGTTTTCATGCTTACCATCCAATTTAGCCCAGATATTGTTGGTATTGAAAAATTTGAATGTTTTCACGGATTTGAAGTCATCAACATGCTCTGCAGGCACTTGTGCAATTTCCAGCAGTCGCAGTTTGTTTTCAAAATTAATGAGAGTACCACCCTAAAGAGGAGAAAATATGAAAGTTCATTTGTATTTATATATACATATATAAGTAATTATTTGTATGTCTGTACCTTAACGTCAGCGCGTGTTTTGTCAGTAACCTCCATTACAAATTCTACTGCCTCAGGAGAACGTTCTTCACCCACCAACTTATTCAGTATGGCCAAATCGACTGTAGCGCCCAAATTGTCAATATTCGAAAGGAAACAATATTCACGACCTTCGTCGATGAACTTCTTGAGCAAACCAGAATTGCGGAAAGTATCGTAGAAATCACCGTGGCCAGGTGGATACCAGCTGTGGGGCAGAAATTAAAAAAAAAGAGGTTAACCAGTGACCTTTCTTCAAAAAAAGGCAAGACATACGCATCTATATCCTTCTCCACATCAAAGTCCTTGGCAACGGGCAAAAACGATTCACGGCTAATGCGCGGGAAACAGCTCTGATTGAATGTGTGAATCTGTACACGGAAACCGGTATATTTGCGTATGATTTTCTGCGTATCTTCATCGGTGTTGAAGGAGTTCATCAACACTAATGGCACGTTGGCATCGTAGGTCTTATTCAAATGCTATATGAATGATACGCATATTTATTTCAGTATTTACTTTTGAAAAAATATTGAATTTTCTTTTAGCTTACTTCAATTTGTTGCACAGTTAAATCGAGGAAAGTTAGATCGGAGCGCACGGGAATTACACTTTTGGGGCCGTGGCAACCCATAGAAGTGCCGAGACCACCATTCAGCTTGACCACAACCAATTTGTCTAACATTGTGCGTATCTGTGTCAAAGATATGGTATGCATTTAAGTAATTTAAATATACAAAATAATAAAAAAATGAAAAGCGGCGGGAAAATGTGTGAGCGTATGAGAAGAGGCCAAGATGAGGCAGACATGTATGTATGTATGTATATGTATGTAGAAATATAGGAAATAATAATAGCAAGTATGTGGCGTTGAAATTATATATACATACATACATATGTATGTACATACATATATGTGATATGTAAGTGATATATAATCAGGGTTGCGATTTTTTTACTACAATTTTCTTATGGATTAATCCAATTGCAATTTAATTTTTAGCCCCAATATCACGGATTGATTTTTAAGATTCCCAAGATTTTTGGGATTTAAAATGGAAAATTTTATTTTTTAACATAATAGTAAAAATGTAATCCGATATTTGGGATTACAAAACAAAATAAATGCACAGTTGCCCACAAAAAAAATAGGAGTGACCACATGAGGAAAACGAATCTTTTAATTTTCATTAATTTTTTTTTTTTTGTTTTTAATTCTTGTATTTTTTTGTAATTTGCTAAAGATCTATTAATAGTTCCACATTTCATATATTTCAATTAAACATAAACTAAATTTGATATTCCAGTCTATATCAAATAAACTAAAAAAACTAGTTCCACATAAAAATTGGAGTATTTTATGTATACGTAATACGAGACCGTTCTAAAATTTTAACCTATAACACTGGCCTACACTCATTTTGGTGCCTAAGATTTTATAGTACCTGATTTTGGATGTATTTTGTGAGTTGATATGAGAAAACAAGTAACATTTTCTATATCAGCTCTTGTTCATAAGAAAGAAGAAAAAAACATCTAATAGCGGGAATGTGGTTCATCCTACCTACTAGTATAACGACTTCTGATGCGCACAGAGCTGCACCAAACCAAAATTTTTTTTTTGTAGGCCAGTGGTTCCAAAGATTAATAAAATAACTCATATTTCGTTCATCTCCGAGGCATGGAGTCTGTGAGATCCTGACAACGTTTTATTGGTAATCCTTTCCTAGCCTCTTGCACTACCTGCCATAAATCTCTCTAATTTGTTGGTTTCTCTTCAGCTACTCTTTTCTTGATATCGGTCCACAGGTTTTCTATGGGATTGAGGTTAGGAGACTGAGTCGGACGGCCTTCCGTCTTCAATTAAGTGAATTGGACCAACACCATAATGTGAAAAACAACCCCATACCATGGTTTTCGCGAAGCCATATTTAACGGTTTTTGTTATAAACCGGGGATAATATTTTGAGTTTGGGGGACGCTACACAAAGTTCCTAGACATTTAGCCATGGCGCAGGAGCCATGCTCTTTTGCAAATTGTATGCGGGCTTCCACATGTATCTTTTTGAGTAGCGGTACTTTTCGTGGACTTCTGGTAAATAATTTGTTCTGCGCCAAACGCTTACGAACAGTTTCGGTATTAATTGACAAATTTAGTTCGTCACGGATACTGTTGTCTGATGCAAAGAGATTAATTTTGGCGTAACGTACTATATTGCGATCGTCTGCAGTGGATGTTTTGTGCTTTCGTCGATGAGTTTCATTTTTATTTCTATAATTTAAGGCATTTGCTACCATTTGACTACAGCATTTTACGACTTATTGTATCTCTTTATAAGTTTTTCCTATATTGCGCAATTTTGTTTATCTTTTCCCGCTTTTCCTCTGTACAATGCTTTCCTCTACCCACTGGAGTAAAACCTAATGGTTAAGTAAAACAATAACTAATCAAAACTGTTGCTAGATTATGAAACTATACTTATTTTTATACTTTTGCGAATATTTTTTATGTTGAGGTTTATATTGAAAACGAAACTTTTAACACTCCTATTATTTTTTGGAAAGCAATAGTAAGTGTCTAGCAAAGAAGAAGTAGAATAGCGATCATCACAATAAAAAGTTTTTCGCATTATAATGCTAGTATTTCGTTACCGTTATTTTACCGCGTCATTTACATATGATTTAAAAAAGTTATGCAGCCAAACACATTTTTCATATAGACACTCCTATTATTTTGTGGTCAACGTAATTTAAATATTATTTTGATTATTTTTTTTTAATCATTTGCAACCCTGATACCTTATACCAAAAAATTAAATTGCTTTAAATTACAAAATTTTTATTATTAGTATTTACTTTACTTCCAAATCGTTTCAAAGCTTTTTAATTTTTCATATATAAAGCATAAGAGTGATAAGAAATTTTAAAGAAAATTTTTTGCATACATTTAGCGACCATTTTTTTTGAATCTTAACTTATTTATTTGCCAATTATGATGTCCAGAAATTATTAATTAAAGCGGTAATGCTACTGCGGATGTAAATAACCGGCGTATTTATGTTGATTAACTCACAAAACGAACAGCCACTTGAGGGCAGTTTTTGAAACTTTTTGTTTATCTAATTTTCAACATTTTATAAAAAATTAACACCAATGTGTGCATTTACAAAATCAATTTGTTCAACATAAAACCACGCAGGATATCTTCTTTGAGGGCGAAGTTACAAGTTAAAGAAAAGAATACACTTACAACCGCAAACCAGCGCTGGTAGTTGATTTTTCATAAGAAGCAATTAGTATTTAAAATAGTAAAAAATGTTAAAGTTAAAGAATTTTTCATTTAAAAATGTAGAAATAGTAAATTTCTAAGAAATAGTTATCCAAAACTGCAATACCATAATATCGATAGGTGTTCGTAAAGTATTATTGACATTAAAAAAGCCATAGAAGATTAGAGAGCGAAAGCATTTATTACATAAGTACATAGATATTCAATTATAAAAGAGTTCATAGAAAGTATGTATTTAAGCATTTGTTTGGGTAACACGGAATTATTGCAAACATTTTATATCACAACACTTGAACTTTTATTTGTTACCTCGTTCTATTCAACACCAGAATCAAAATGGTTCACCAATTCACACACAAAAAATGAGAGTTGCAATAGAAACAGGCATTGTATATATTATATAGGGAAATAATACAAAAATATGAAATTAATAACTGGTTTATGTACAAAAAGTTGTTTGAAAGTCCATTTTTTACCTGTTCATTTTTGGGCGTATTGAGTTTGGAGTAATCCATGACAGCGTTTGCTGGCAGTTTTTGAATTTTATCCCAGTCAATGGAGGGACCCACTGTAAGCACGAAACAAAGCAGTTATAATCATATACAAATTCGGTTTTAATTTAATTCACGCACCTTCTTGCAAGAAACGTCCGAATAAGTCGGCGAAGCGTGCCATTTCCTTCTGCAGTTCCGGGCGTTTCTCTGCCGGCGCAGATTCCTGTAAGCGTTTCAAGTCATTTTCGAGTGATTTTAGTGCATCCCGTTTGGTGACTTCGTGGAATTCCTTGGAATCGGATGGCGCTCTTTGATGGCCACGAACCTACAAGTAAAATAAGGTAGGACAATAGGATTATTAATTTATGTCAATATGTGTGTTAAAAAAGTGCAAATAAATCCTCAAAAATTAATTCATGGGATTGAACAGAAAATGCATAAATTGTACTGGGGACTAACCCAGCAAGTTTTATACAAAAAATTGCTTTTACAGACGCATCAGAGAGAGAGATTGAGATGGAATGCCTTAAGGACATGTGGGATTACCAAGATCATGTTCAAGGGAGCGGAAGGAAAACACGCAAGCTTTTGTTTAACGAAAAGACTGCAGAACAGTTGTTGGGTTATTCACAGGTCACAACTTAGTGACATCAAATCCAAGTCGTATGGGCATTATTAACGTTATTACTTGTGTCTTGTAGAAAATGCAGGGAAGTAGGAAGTAGACAGACGCTCGAACACCTCCTCTACTTCTTTCCGCCCGCTCGGCTTAGATATTTAGGACATTTGCAGTTCAAGGGACTGGATGAACTATCCAAATTAGATAACAAGCTTCTATTGCAATTCGCAAAAAGCGTTGAAATCTTGCACGACGTAAACTTCAGTTCGTATTAATAAAGAACCTCCAATTGGCATTACAAAGGTCCTTAGGTCTATGTATGGTGTGACAGCCAGCCAGTGTAACCAAACCTTTATACGATCCGATCGATGGAATCATCGGCCAAAAATGAAAGATAATGTTCTTTCGAATGATAATAAACATTCCTAATTAAATTTGAACCTCGAAATGGTAATGAAAAAATACTAAAAATTCAATACAAAATATGACTTTCTTTAAGGTATTAACTTTTCGGCCGAACTCCTAAACTTTATGCAACATGATGCGAAAATATAAAAAGCTTATTAATAAATGGGTTTTGGGTATTGCATTCGTACCAACAACATTGTTCCAATATTGTGCCAAAAATCAGCTTAAAAAACAATTAAACTGCTTATAAATCCCATATAACAGCAGTTGAACGCACTCAAGTGATAAGTCAGCTGCAACAACAACACACCTTAGACATAAATGCACGGGCTTGAAGAAAACACACTAGTGACGAAACAATAACCGAATTGCAACAGTGACAACAATTATTTACTACATTACTGGGTGCAACATGGCGTGGCAAAAGCGATTTTCTGGCATAATTTGATGCCACACAAGCCAATTACAAGAAGAAATTCAGTCTTGCATAGGACGTGAGTGAAGTTAGTTGGTGAAATTTTCTTCTGGAGTACCAAAAAAACAATAATGCTTTATAAGAAAATTGGCTGCTTGCAAATCCTTTGCCTTGTGCTGCTCGTCGGTGCCCAGGAGGCGGGCCGGGAGAAGCACAAGCAAAAGCGCGGAGTGGCGGAAAATTTCGGGGAGGGCTTGAAATTTGCCGGGCAAATGTTTGGTAAATCCAATGTATATGCAATATGTGGCACGCACTCTAAACTACTTGCAACAAATATAATTCATTTGCAGGCATCAACACAGCTGCTGATGTGGCGAATCTAGTAGCGATGGCTTTCGCCAAAAACAAACCGGATTTTATGTCAATGTTCCAACAGAAACAAACAACTGGAGAGAGCAGCGAGACGGCGGCAACGCAGCAGGAGGCCACCTCGCAGGAGCGGGAGAAAGCGCCCGGAAAAAACCAGCAGCAAGAGACGGACGCGAGTTATGAACAAGCGGCACAGGCGGAGAAGAACACGGCGTTCAGCACGAGTCGGTTCGTCACAGGTGTGCTGCGCATGATTGGCTTCGATGCAACCAAATTGGGCGCACTGGCGATAAATGCGTTAATTTTGTTTGCACAGACGGTAAGTAGGACCTCCACACACAAACACACGCACACACATGTGTATGGTTGACTGACGGAAAATTACAACGAAGCGACACTGATTACCAATGAGCTCTAGCAACTCACTTTCCAATTACTTTTCCGACCTTCTCATCACAGATAGGCAGTGCGTTTACATCGCCGCCGCGCAGCATTAATCCATACGCTTCACATGCACCATCATCACGCACCCCTAATGGTAATGAGGAGGACGATGACGTGCCCGATGCATTGCGTGACAGCGAACAGGAAGCACATCAACCGCGCGCACTACGCGCCGGTACACCAATCGACTGGTATTTGGAGAATCCAGATGAGGGAATGCGTCGCACGCTGGACGATGCCTTGGATACGCGGCTCACAGATCGCATTACGGAGATGATTGAGTATGTGGAGAAGCGCGACGGCGGTCAGGGTGGTTGCATGAAGCTGCTGATGTGCAAAAGTTCACCGATTATTTGGGGCATGCAAAGGTCGGTGAGTGAACGTGTCACAGGCAAGGCATCCAACACCACCGATGAGGGAGCATCAGAAAAAGAGAAGGCGAAGCCGAAGAAATTATTTTCAACGGATGTGTTTTTCGCTCATTTTCCCACAATGGAGGAATTTAGCAAGCACGGCGCAGTGTGTGACGAACGTTTTGGCAAAGAGTGTAATCTAGATGATAATGCAAAAGGTGGTGGCCAAAAGCATGCAACAAAAAAGGAGAATAGTAACAAGTAAAATTAAGGCGATTGTGGTTAATGTTAATAATACAAATCATTGCAACAGAGAAAGAAATTTTTATTCCTTAAAATTATAAAAATGTAACCAGATTATTACCGATAATTTCAATATGAAATATACATTCCTGTGCCTAACTGTAGGCAAGGTTTTGGTTTAATCGACATGTCAGTACTCTACACACTTTTTGGGTTCTATAATTAGCCATTTCAGGTCAAAAACTTTTCAGAAGTTCGAAATTACCTGTTGAAGAGATTATAACTAGGATCGAAATATGATTTTGAACGATAAACTTTTTAGAAATGAAAAGGTAAGGGATGCAGCATTTTCTATATGCATGCCTTATCTTCGATATCGTATCAGATATCAGAGAAACATAGAGAGATAGTGCGCTTGCCAAGAGGGCCAAGAAACATACAATCTCCATATGAGCAAAAAGTAGTAAGACTTTGTTCATAATTTTAAAATTCTTAATTTTTTTTTTAAAACTATGCCGTCACCCTCAAAATAAACCCTATTAGCACCAAGACACTGGTGCCAACGTTCTTTCCAATCCTCGAAACAGTTGTTAAAGTCAATTTCCGGAATAGCCTTCAAATAATCGAAGAAAACTGTCAACTGTTTTTGAACCGCGGGTCATCTTTGCCACGATATTCAGCCGGATGATCGTTCGTTTCGGGGTCGTAAGCAAGACTCATCGCCAGAAATAATACCTTTCAGGATATCCTGGTGGTCGTAGAGCATTGTTTCAGAGACGTTAACGCCACGGTGATTTTTGAAAAAATTTTGTGATTTTAGAAATAATCGTGCTTTCAATTTTCTAAGGTCCAAATGATCTTTCACACTGGTTCTCACTGATCCTTCCCATATTCTGACAATACCAGTAAGATCTCTGACTATTATTCATCGATTCTCAAGCATCAATTCCTTTATTTAACTGACTGTTGATCATCAGTTCATTTTGATGGCTGTACTGGACGTGGTTCATCGTCAACGCGCTCTTGTCTCTCTTTGAATAATTGTACCAATCAAAAAAGGTTATAACATTCTGAACGTTTCGGCACCAGAAAGATGATTCCGCACACAAAATATAATGAAACTTCTTTATTGAATAATTTCACTCATCGTAAAATTCGCCGAATGCACTATATGTACTTCAGAAAGCCAAGCGTATGCTAAACCCTCATGTTTATTTTGATGTGACATTTGGCACAGATCCACTGACAGTCATACCAACCTAGAAAAAAATATTTCACGAATAGATTTTCGTGTGGAATTTCAATTAAGAAGTCTTACTATTTTTTGCCCCAGACCGCTATGAGGTACATAGAAATAAAAAAATAAGCCACAGTGTGTATATATAATGCTTAATCGACACGTTTCATTATTCGATAATATTTTTCAAAGTGTTCATATATCAACCTTTTTAGGGGTATAAATCGACTAGTAGTATCACTCAAGTGTGTCAAATTAGGTATTAAAATCGTATTATATGAGTATAGATAGGTACGTATATTGTGCTTATTATAGTGCTATTAAATCTCAATATAATTTTAATTACCAACATGTCGCAGGAAATCACAACAACATAATAAAAAGGCACGCTATTGCGTAGAAACCAGATATTCCTGTATATAAAGGGGCAAAAAATGTTTTTCGATTCTAGCCAGATTCTATAAATTTTGCATATAGTACAAATGTGCAATCTTTCGTATTTTCTTAAAAAAACATAAAACCGGTTCAACGTTCACTCAGTAATATAAAGCGAACTGTCCGTGAGGATTATTCCAACCAAGACCTATGAGCAAAATCTATATAAAGGCTATCAACAAGAACAACGTGATGTTAAAATGAAATAAAACACTCAGTTTGGTGATTCAAGTAGCCATTTTTTTTGCAATCGCCTATTTTTGAACAGACCACTCCAATCTGTCAGGTTATTTTTGTTCAGTATTGTTTTTGCTTTTCATCATGGAAAGACTTACGCCAGAACAACGTTTATAAACTGTTCAGCTTTATTACTATTCGCAACACCATCACCCATCTTGAGACTCAGCATTCATTACTGGATAATATTCGACCGAATAGACCTAGACCACGTCCAACACGCAGTGAAGAAAATATAGTAGCCGTAGATGAGAATGTATATGAAGACCGTGGAGAGTCGATTCGGCGCCGTTCGCAGCAACTCGGACTGACATTTGGAACGACTTGGTGCATTTTACGTCGGGATTTTGAAAGCGTACAAAATACAGCTTGTGCAAGAACTGAAGCCGTTCGACCTTCCAAGAAGACCCGACGTTTTCGAGCCAAATTTTGTTCAACGATAGCTCAATGTGTATGAACAAGCAAAAAATACAGCATTTGGACGACGACGCAACCTGAAGAAATTCTAGAGCTGCCATTTCATCCAGAAAAAAAACAACGGTTTGGTGTGATTTTTGGCCGGTGGAATCATGGGTTCATATTTCTTCAAAAAAGTTGCCGGTGAGAACGGAACCGTTAATAACGACCGTTATCGAGCCATGATAACCTACTATTTGACGCCTGCAATTGAAGCTCGTGATCTCGGAAACCATTTGGTATCAAAAAGACGGCTCCACTTCGCACACATCGGATCAGTTAATGGATTTATTGAGAGAGCACTTCGGTGAGCAGATAATTTCAAGTTTTGGGCCGGTAGATGGGCCACCAAGATCGTGTGATGATTATAATTAGATTTTTTCCTGTGGGGATATGTAAAGTCTAAAGTCTATGCGGACAATCCCGCTCCGATTCAGGCCTTGGGCCAAACCATCACGCGTGTCATTCGCCAGTTTCCAAATGCTTTCGAAATGCTCGAATGAAATAATCGAAAATTGTACTCAATGGATGGACCATCTGCGACGTAGCCGCAGCCAATATTTGAAAGAGATAATGTTCAAAAAATAAATGCCAAAGAATGTTCTTTCAAATGATAATTAACATTCTCCGTTACATTTCAAGTTTCTGTATTTTTTCTTAAAAAAAAAATAGGGAACCTCGAAATGGATCACCATTTATTTATTGCAATGACGATCTTGAAGCGCAGATATTCCTTACTGAAGGACTTAGTTGAAACATAAGAGATTGACGGCATTCAATAGCAGTATTTAAGGTCATAGAAAGTTCGTTAAAGGTCGCGAATAAATTATACAAATGAACAAAATGAAATATTACTGAAATAATTTCAATTTAGCTAAGAAATTTCTTGAAATTCTGGCAACAATTTACTGAAAAAATTTCGATAAAAATAAACCTTTTAATTTTGCGAAAAACTATTGTTAAGCAAAAACGTCCGACTTTACTAGCAAGTCTTATGTAGTTTAAGACCCCGTTTCTTACATTTTTTCAAAGCTCGAGTTTTTGAAATCACACACGTTCATGAAGACCATGAAGGCACAGTTATAACGTACTTGATTATTACTGATTTTATTATTGTAGACATAACCCACACCGTATCGTATTGCAAATACATACATGTAATGACTGTTATTATCATTTTTTGCTAGAACAAATGTGATTACATCAATTAATTCCACTCCACTAGTAAATATATGCTTATATAACGTCATTATTCAGTAGTTGTTGGAATTATAATATTGCTCTAATGTAGATTGCGGTTGTCTATAAATAAATTTAAAACGATCACCTACTACTGATTACATAAATCAAAAATTTTCTTAATTCTAATCATGGGAATTTGCGCCGTAGATCACTAAACCTGTTTTCTATTTTCTCCCGTTTCAAAAATAGCGCAAATAGATTTTTGATTGCGTCAATAAAATTGTGCTGCTGATAGACAAGTGAAAATGACAAAAAAATGTTTATAATTATATGTAATAGTTAAAGGCAAATTTAAATGCTAACCTTCGTTCAAGTCAAAGTCAAAAATAATACACTACTATCGCAGTTTAGGTAATAATAAGTAAACACGACTAAGCCAAACTAAGCTAATAAACTTATTTATTCATGAGTGAAAACAGCAAATTACTATTATCTCGTTGTGTGATAAACCTTTGAGCGAATGGTATTGCGCGTACCACAACTAGTTTGCTAAAAAAATTTATGTAATTACAACGTGAGTGACAGATTTTTAGTCGCGCAACTTTTAAGGTGTTATATCCATCAGTTTTTAAAAAAATTAAAAAATTTCTACAAACGACTTCACACGACTTTCAAATGTGTACTTGTCAAATAATAATCGAAGATATAATGTTTTTGATAATTCGATTTTCTAGGCCACTCTTACAGCTGCAAACGAAACCATTAGATTTCGGGAAAGGCAAAAAAAAAAACAGCTGGTACGACGAGGAGTGCCATGTCGCAGTGGAGAGAAAACAGACTGATTACCTCGCAACTCTACACTCGACCACAACACTTGCGGGATGGGAAAATTACTGAGAGTTGAAGAGGGAAGCATTTTTATACAAAGAAAGAAATATGCTCCAAAATTCTACGAAAAGATGAAACGGCTAAGAGAAGGTTTCAAACCGGAGCATACTCTTGTAGAATCCTCAGAAAGTGACTGATGCCCAGAGCATACTGAAATTATAGAAGGAACACTACTCCAGCCTGGTGAAAGGCAGTGAAAGCATAACATCAGAAGATGGTGAACTCGACTGCCTAATCGATGACGATGGAACAGAAGTTGCATTGTCCGACCGTGAAGAAGTTCGAATAGCAATTACCCGTCTGAAGAACAGCAAAGCGGACGGGGCCGACGTTAAGCAATACCAAAATCTCCGTCAGAATCGAGAAGCACCTCTCCGAGCCGTTTGATACCAAAAGACATTTCTGATAAGGCCACTCCCTATCGTACGACATCTTCAATCTACTGCTGGAGAAACTAATTCGAAGTAATTGGCTATAGTTGGAATTTCCAATTGATGTCAAACAGCGAAAAGGAAAAACGATTGGCGCGTAAATTAGGCAATAACCGCGTGAGCTGTGTCCACGCCAATAAAGAAGAAGGCACTTGAACTAGTCGTACATTAATAAGTGGAGATCTTTGAAATAGGCTTTTTTTGACATAGTAAGACCAGAAGGAAAGCGACACTCAATTAGACGGTCGGGAAAAGAAGTGACATGTAGAACACCCTCAGGTATGAATGCATATACTGTACATATACCGTAGTGGAGTTTAGCCTACACATTGTTATACTATATTCAAAAATATCTGCGAAGAACCTTCTTCTTTCTAACACCAATATTTTTTTTAAGGTCTTCTAAGATCTCACTTCATCAGGCACTCAACTATTCATAAGAAATTACTTTTTATTTATTTTTATCTATTTATTTTGGATTTTTTGCAAACTCAACTTCCTACTTTATCAGACACTAAGAGATCATAAGTTGAACACTTTATTTACAAAATGTCATATTTCATCTCTCTCTCTACAGCTTAAATAGGTTTATGCATGCATATTTTTGTTTACAGTGCCTTTAAAACTGTTTGCATTATAGTTAAGTGCTCTATCTATTGAGTGCTAGGGAAATATTGAAACACAAATGTGTATCTTGATTGTGAACAATGTGATTGTTATCTAAACAATAAATGAATGCACTTAATATGGCTATAAGTAGCAGATAGATATCCCTTATAAATTGTTTATATTTACTCATGGATCAACAGTTTTTTGGTCAATATGTAGGGTTCAATCAGCACAATCACTTTAAAGAGCTAGTAAGGCGGACATTTTTCGAAGAAATGCTTCTGCAGTGAACCATATTCAGGAAATATGAATATACATATGTAAGTATGTATGTATTTTCTATGGACTTGAAACGACATCCATGGCTACAGCAATAATAAGTCCACAGAAAACTGTTTTCCGCCGACTAACTAAAAGTGCGGTTAATTTTCCAAATTTTTTGCAAAATTTCAAATTTAATATTAATTAAATGTCATTTGAATGGACTTGGGATAAATATAGATTTGTTCTGTGACCTTTAGTATATTGTACTTTACTCTCACTTACAAGATTATTAAAACATTTGGTATAATTTAAATAAGCTTGATCACACCATAGTTCACTTCGCTCCGTTTGGCTTACAACAACATCGTAGACAACAAGCACAGCTTTTTTTAGGATAGGAAAAAGTAAGGAAGGCTAAATTCGGGTGTATCCGCATATTTTATACTCCCACAATGGATATATGAGATTTTGTAAATATTTGTTTAACAAATATAACAGAAACAACAAGATACACTGTTATTAGAAAGAGATTATTTACTTTTATTAAAAGCAACCGGAACTTCGAAAACTTTTTAAACTGTTTCTGATGGCGCCACCTATTGGTGGGTATATGAAATAAAAAGTTTGATCTCTTGTTGACATTTCGTAAAAATTTTAAGACAATTGGATAACTACAATCGATGTTATCGATCAAAAAGTGACAGCAGCTTTTGGTCATCGGTCGTAAAATGCATTTTGAACAAAGAGCAAATATTAAATTTTGTTTTAAACTTGGGAAAACGCTTACTGAAACGTTTAAAATGATGAAAAAAGTTTATGGTGATCAGTTCCTATCCCGTAGTAATGTGCATGAGTGGTTTAAGCGATTCCAAGAAGGTCGTGAGGACCTCTGTGACGATCAGAAGTCGGTCGTCTTCAGAAGTCAAAAATAAAGACAATGCTGATTTGTTTTTACGATTCCCAGGGTATTGTACACCAAGAGTTCGTCCCACCTGGCCAAACGATTAATGCTGTGTTTTACCTTGGTGTTATGAAGCGTCTTTTGTCACGCATTCGTAGTGCTCGACCACAATAACGTGAGGTAGGGTCCTGGCGCCTGTTGCACGATAATGCGCCATGTCATCGGTCGACGCTTGTCACTGATTTTTTGACAAAAAACTCCATATTAACCATTAATCACTCACCCTACTCACCTGATCTGGCACCCTGTGATTTTTACCTATTTGGAAAACTTCATTCGCTCATGAAAGGACACTGGTTTCAGGACATTTCAGCTATCCAAAAGGCGACGACCGATATTCTCAAGAGCTTTCCGAAAAATGAGCTTAAACAATCATTTAAATGCTAATTGACCGGGCTAAACGCTGTATCGAAGCACAAGGACACTACTTTGAATAAAAAAATATAACTTTAATATTAATTTTTTGTTGTTTTTTTTAACAGTCCTGTTTCTTTTGCGACAGACCTTGTATATTGACTCGACTTTACCTAACAGACTGATCAATGTGTTCGGTAAAAGATCAGCCACATGTACTGGAGTCCACTTAGTTGAAATCCGAGTCCTTGAAAATTTATAGCCCGATTTCGACAACTTTGGACCATGATTAAATACCTTGAGGGAACTATTTTTGAAAATATTCACTCTGATAACTTTTTTGATATTTGATTTGTATACTGTTGAGTGAAAGCATCAGTTAGAATTCAGAAGTTAGTTATTTGGGAGGTAGGCGTGGTTGTCACAATATATCATAGAACGTTTGGGTAATCTCACAAACCAAGTTTGGTTGAAATTGAGCAAGTATCTAGTTCCTGGAATATATAGACCATCCCTACCATCTTAGTTGTCAAATTTTATGCTTGAAGTGCATTTATTCATTAAGTTAGCGCAGCGTAACTACGCAGCGTTAGCGTAAGTTAGTAGTTTTTATATGGGGAGTCGGTGAGGTTGTTATCTGATTCTATCCATTTTCACAGTAAGGTTTGGTTGATTTAGCTTCAGCGGTTTGGAAGATATATACAGTCATTATACCCACTTTTAAAAACATTGGAATAAACATTCCACAGGTTTTTCCTTTACTGCGATTCCCTGGCAGCCTACCTTGGGTGCCAAGGAACATGTGTACCAAGTTTCATCAAGATATTTGAAGTTTTACTAAAGATATCGCTTCCACGCACAGTTCGTTTGTCACACAATCACCCGGATTCCAATGCGTCTTGTCGTCTCGATCATTTACATACTATGTCTATAAAAATAACTCGATATCTATCTCGATTAATTTCAGGTATCATAAAATCAGCTGTTAGGTTAGATTATAGAAATGATCACTGCAAGCATGTTGTAATTTTTATGGATGTTGTGTCTCTACTGCCAGATCGCATACAGTTTTTTTCGTCTAAATTCCCATTTGTTGGATGGGAATTCTCAAACTAAAATCTAATTGGGTTATATAACTGATTATTAACAGTTATACAAGTGTTGTTCTATCGCAGAACTAACTTAATTAAAGGCAAAATCATTTCATAACATCTTTGATAGAAATTCTTATCAATTGCTTATAAAACAGAAGGTTGATTATAATTCATGATAAGTTTACCTTACTATGGAGCGAAAAAAGAAACTTGAGACTGGGCCTCTTCAAAAATATCACCGAATCCCGATGATTATCACTTACACACACATCTATGACGCTGTACTTTTTGCTCATTTGTAAGTAGTTAGACTAAAATCAAATAAATCAGAATGAAAACACATACATAAGCATATTTACGGCGTGACGAAATTATGGAAATTCACACCCACAGAAAAGAAATATAATCGAACACTTCAGATATGTAAAAACAATGATTAAATAAATTAATACATATGTGGAGTTTAAGCAACACGGAAACCCTTTTTCGCAAGAAGTTTCGAACAACAGACTCCGAACCAGAAAATGCCACTGATAGACGACGACTTGTCATACGCATGTGACGAATTGAATTATCATCGAAGTATCTTTTTCAAAATCAATTGTTAATCTTTGTACTTTTATAATAACCATTTTTATTAACAAATAAAATTTGTAAGTTTTAAAATGTTCTTCAAATAATATGAAATTGCAGTGAGTAGAAATCCTACACAAATTATCTTATTTTTTTTTTTGTAAAATATGCATTGTCATCACAACACACAGTTTAGCGTTAATTTGCCGGCAAAATGCAAAGCCATGCGAATACGCAAACAACAAAAGCAAAAAACAAAGCATGAAACAGGAAAGAGTGTGCCAAAACTACGTGATATCTTAGCACATTTAACGGCACATAGAAATATTATGAGTTATATGCGTGTGTATATGTATATTGTATGCAAATATATTTAAAATTACTACGGCCGACGGGCGGTCAGCCAAATGAATACTTGCTGCTTCGAAATAATTTCAATGCATTGCTATTTTATTACGATGCGTCCGGACTTACACTTTGACAATGGTATTATGCAATTCATATGGACGCAATTAATTAATTAAAACAGTGCACGAGCAATGTGTCAAATTGTTTACTCGCTTTTGTGTTGTTGTTAATATTTGTGCGCGCAATAAGTATGCATGCACTTTGGAGAACAGGGAATTTCGCACCCTCAATTTTGATCATATTTAAATAATATTTGAAGTAGTTGAATATATTTTTGTGACCATTAAGATTCCATCTGTGTAACATAAGCCAATAATAAGACGAAATGTTTTTGTAATTAATGCTAAAAGGATATAAACATAACTTTCTTGACTTTGATATTGGTTACATGCTGTAGAGATCCAATTTATGTTCGGAGATTGTAGCGATGCCATGGAAAAAATCATCTCCCAATTTTGTCAAAATATCTTGTCATATAAAATAGTTTTCTTTACAAAAACTTAGTCAGCTTGTATGACTACTATACGCTATAGTTGTCCGACATCGTCAGATCCGACAAATGAGCAGCTATTTGGAGAGAAAAGGATTTGTCTCAAGGATGGATGTCTCAAAAACCGAGGGTCTCGTTCGCGTATATACAGACGGACAGACAGACGGTCGTGCATAAACTTTTTTAATGACTTTATTGTATGATGTAACCACACTATGAATGCGTCAAAATAACTAATCATGTCATTCCTCCTCCCTTCGCTTTTGTTGTTTGTGTAACGGTTATCTAGTAAGGTTCGGATAAGTTGTCTTCGAAGTTATCCAACGGTAGGCCCAGGAAACGTGCTGCTTCGATAGGGTCGGAACATAGGGAGATGAGTGTCAGATATGTAGGGTTAGCTGAGCATGCAAATAGGTGGTTAGAGTCATGCGGGGACTCGTTGCATGCTGGACATATGTATGTATGTACATATATTTGATACTTATGTCGGGATCGATTCTGGATAAGCAGGAGTTTAACCTGCTACAGTATCCAGAACGAAGTTGCGCAAGGGTCACTCTCGACTCTCGTGACAACTTGAGCTGGTCGTCTGAAATAGGTAGTTCAGAGTTTGACTCCAAGTACGCCATTCACTGAGAGGGAGTCGATGAAGATGTTTATGGCGCCGCCACTGTGAATAGCGGTCGGGGGATGTCTGAAGTTAGTTGCGTCCGAAGTCTGGTCGGCCTATAGTTTAATGGCGTCGACGCTTTTTGCTCCTAGTAGGCAGTTCCGCTTCAGGCAAATGACTGCAGGGATGATTTCTACGAAAACACTGAAACGGAGAGGAGTTCGTTATGTTCCTTAACGGATTGCCTTGAATGTTGCGAAGAACTTGTTTGTCTTTTCCCCATGTACTCACGACTAGCGGCTTCAGGATTTTGTTGAGGCAATAATCGCAGTCGTGGTAGGTGAAATGAACTTGGACTTTTGTTGACTCGGGTTAACTCTGACATAAATGTATGAAATACTATATAGCAAAGTTCTTAAAAACCCTGCCCGAAAATAATGTTTAATTGCTTGTTTAAATCTAATCATTTGCCTATATTCAGACATTTCAATTTATAGAGTACTTAAACACACGCGCACTTAAGTTCGGTTTTTACGGGAGAAGTATAGTATGTACATATATAAAAACATATCTCTCCTTTCGCACATTCATATGAGCATGAATTCGCAAATTCCTACATACAGACAAGTAGACAAATGTGCTAGTTAAAAAATGAACAAACCGCAAAATGGCACACTTTAATTAGTTTTAAAATTGATAAGAAAGGTACACATACTATGTACATATTCATCTATGCAGCTACATACATAGATATATGTACAGTAGAGTGATTCATAAAATAATTTTTTTTTCGTTTGGTACTCGGAAAAATAGGTTCCTAGACCTCCTCCTCTAAGAAAGCCTCACTAAACATGAGTTTTTAATTGTAACGGGAAGGTCCTCCTACATACAGTTTTCTATTTTTTCGTATTATCAGATAGCAAAACTTATATCTCGCTTCCAACTACTTGAAAAAATATCTTGTTCCTTAGATTTTGTAGGAAATTGAATGCTCTACAAGAAAGGTCTATTATGATTTTTTCGTAAACCCAAACGTTTAAAAGATATTAACAGTTAAAGTTTGATTATTTTGGGAAAATTTTTTATTTCTTATTAATTTTATAACTCAATGAAAAAAAAAATTATTATGAATGATGAAACTCATAGTTTTGCAGGAGGACCTACCCAATTAATACAATTAAAAACTCAAGTTTGGAGAGGCTTTCTTAGAGGTGTCTAGGGACCTAGTTTTCCGAGTACCAAACAAAAAAAAAATTTTTTTTTGAATCACCCTAATATACAGTATTGCGCAAATTAAATGCAGCTAAATAAATTTGGTAATCATTCAAATTTTTAATTATTTTGATTTCATCCCAAAGCATAATAGAAGCCCCAAAGAGGAAATATTTGGCCGAAATATACTATATATATATATGACCAATACTGTTTCTCCAATAAGTACCAGACAGTTTCTACGGAACATGAGTATTTCGAAGATATAAGAATTAAATATTAAATATAGTATGTATTCTTTTTAGGCAGTAATCGTGGAAAAGCATCGAAAAATCCAACAGTGTTACAGAATCATGTAAACACTAAAACCTGAAAAGTAGGAGAGTCGAGAAATAGTAGAATTAGCAGGCGCAGGCTTAAACGAGCAACGCTTCATAACTTTACAGGTATAACAAATATTGTTTCATTTAGTTTTTGAAAAAAAAGAAATTATTTAATATAACCGCTTGTAATTCTTGTTTTATAAATTTTGAAAAACATTGATTATTGAATTTTAATGAAATATTTGAAATAAAAAGAAATCGGAATTCTTTTCTGAATTTTTTTATTCTATTACGAAGATAGTAGGAACTTTTTGAGAGACTGTGTGCTCTTAAATTAAACTCTTCGTACATCAACGGACAATACTCGAACTAGTATGAGGTTATATCGTATGCCATGCAAGGATAATTTCAACTTTAATTCCATAGACAATCAGTTGCAAATATTTTACACAACACTGTGGGAGCATTAGCAGACTTTAATAAAGGTGAATCTATGGCGGTCAAGAAACTGTAAGCTCGAGTTTCAACAGCTTGTAGAGTCACTTTACGGAGATCGACATCAAGACAGAGATTTTATTATATTTGAAGTATCTAAGTTATCACTCGCATTACCAAGCATTCGCGATCTCGAGTTTTATAGTTCACATAGAACTTTAACTTTAATTATGCTGGGAGCCAAATATGAATACTATAAATTAAGCTGTGTGTAATGTATCTACGATGTAGTTATCGAACGATTAAATGTATATGTACATAAATATGTATGCTTTAATTGATTAAGAAAGAATTTTAACTATTGGCTCTGCATTGTAGTTGTAGTTAAATAATCTGTGCGATTAAAAAATGTCTGTCTGCCTTAACACAAAAGAAAAACAGGAAATGTTTGCAAGAAACAAAAATGTGAATACACGCTGATAATGAAACTGAAATCACTTTTGCTCGTATAGAGGAGTGAGCCAAATTGGCCACACACAGCTGTCATTGCACATTTACAGTATGCATATTGGATCCGCATGATTCGAAGAAACTGTGTACCGTCCAAAGCAGATAACTTTAATTTAGGGATCCTTTGGAATCTTCAAAGATCTGTGAGCTTATACAACTTTTACGAAACATGTTAGTCTGACAAATCTTTGAAGATTTCCCTGAAAACAGTGAAATGAACGTCACCACAGTCAAAGCAAAAAGGCTTCTCATCAAGCATGCCACAAATTAGAAGCTCCTCAACTGGAATATTCGATATTGTCTTTAGCATAATTAGTTGAAGTTTGCGCTTTATTGCACACACATCAGACACTTTTCACCAACACCTACGCACTCAGAAGCCATGGCAAAGAACTTGCCGCCTCTTTGCCATTTAGCCGGCAGTTATGTACATATGTATATACACACTTAGCATAAGTAAACAGTAAACACACTGAGATAAAAACCGCAGAAAATGCGCAACTTGACCTCCACTTAACTCCTCATTACCGCTAGCAAAGGTGTCTCTCAATGTGGTTGTTGTTTACTTATGAAAACAAATGCTGATAATAAACATTATTTTTATTGCTATGCAAATACTCAACACTTACACGATCCAAAAGAATATCGATGGCGTTCATTGTGTTTGTTTTTAATGTTTTTTATTGTATTTGTTTTGAGTATGCTTGTTTATTAAATTTTGAAACTAAAAAAAATATAAAAAATAATTTTAAGATATTTTACAAAACATAATAGATATTTATTTTTATGATTACACACGCGTAATAATGTTTAGTTTAAATTAAAATAAAAAAATATATTTGTGAAGCGTTTTGTGAAATTTTATACGGTTTTTGTTATTATAAAAATAATTTTTAAAGATTATATTGTAAGAAAAAACAAAAAAATAAGAATGTATGTATATTACGAGAAAATATATATATTTTTTTATTTTTATAACTTTTAGTTTATATAAAACAAATAGATTTAATTTTGGAAACTAAACAAAATATAAAAATTATTTTAAAATAACATTTTAATAAAAAAATGTATATTTTTTCTGATTGCACAAGCATAGCAATTTTTAGTTTAAATAAAAATCAAAAATATGTTTGTGGAAAATTTTGTGAAATTCTACATTATTTTATTAATTATACAAATATTTTTAAACATAAGAAAGTATATGTATTTAGAAAAATATATATATTTTTTATTTTATTCTATAAGCACACTTGCAAATTAATTTTTAGTTTCTGTTAAAAAATATATTTAATTTTGTAAGCTAAAAAAATATAAAAATTAATTTAAAAGAATATATTTAATAAAAAATTTATATTTTTTCTGATAACACACACTTAGTTTTTAAAAATTAAAAAGAAAATAATAATTTTGGAAAGTTAAAAATATATAAAATTATTTTAAAAGTTGTATAAAAAATTATAGATTTATATATTTTTTTAATTACACACACATAATAATGTTTAGTTCTACTGAAAACTTTGCTTGTGAAAACTAATAAAACTAATAAAAGTATTTTTGAAGAATTTGTTAAATAAGAATAAAAATATATTTATTTTTTTTTTAATTATATGAGTACACTCGCGTAATAATTTTTAGTTAAAATGAAATAATTTTTTAATTAATTTAACTTATTTAATTAGAAAATATATATTTTTACATATAAATTTTTACAATCTTTAAAAATACGATTATTAAAGATTTTATAACAATTTTTTATTCAAAAATATATATTTTTAATATAATATTTAAATAAGTTAAGTTAATTAAAATTTATATTTGAAAATATTTCCGATCTAAATTTTTTACTTTTTTTAAATTTAAATATAATACATTTCCTATATTTAAGAAATATATATTTTTTTATTCTATGAGTACACTTGCGTAATGATTGAAATATACGTACATACATACATATATTTATCATATATTATTTTCAAATATGTTTTTAATTACTTTAATGTTAACCGTTATTTAATTATTATTTTATTTAAATATTATACGTTATTTTATGTAAAATGTTGTCCAATATTTCTTTTTTACAAAATTCACTTGTTTGTTGAAGCCAACACTGGTGTGTTTTAAATTTATTCAGAATTTCGTGTGCGCATTTATTCGCTCATTCAAATTACTGAAGTTTATAATTACTTTAATTTTTCTATTTTAAAAAGATAACACATGTGCGTATATGTGTGTTTAAGCCTAAACGTGGAAGTAGTTGTCAATAACAAAATGTATTTTTAATTGCCACAACACATTTATTTATTATTTTTTATGATTAATAATTATTGTTAAGCGTTAAGCGTTGAGTGCGTCAACTTTTGGGTGGCAAACGCTTTGATGAACGATCGCGACGAGACTGTGCAATTGAAAACGCCGACTTTTTCGAACTTAATTTTATATTTGTGCGAGCTGAACGTGGGCTCAGGAGGCAAAACGCGCATATACATACATATACATAACCAAACGCAGTAACACGCATACACACATGCATTCATACATCTGTACATATGTATAATATATGAATACTAGTGAAGCAAAAAAACATACTCGCTCATTGAAGTACTGAGGGTGGCTATTAACTAGCATCAAGACGCAAGCGAGCACAACAAGAGAGTTAACAACTAAATTAATTTACCTACACTCACACACTATTTCACTATATTTATACATACAGACATATTTGACTATCTACACACATATGTATGTACATCAATTTACATACGTTTTTTCGTAGATAAGCGTTTGTAGCACGCTATCAGCGTATTGTCACTGTGCGAGCGTGCATAGCAAGTGTGTCTGAGTAATGGAGATTTTAATCGCAAAACGTTTAAACGTTTGCATAGCCAGAGCCGCAGCAGCAGCCTTATTAAGAGCGGCTACCTTAGCGCCAATGGTATCAAAAGCACAAATATACACACATACAACGTACATAGGTGCATCAGAAATTAGAATTTTATACATGAGTGTGTAAGTGTGTATGTATGTGTCTTTCTTATCACTTCACTTAGACCTTTGATAATATTTACTAGTGTCAAGTCATTATATTGTATAACTGAAATTATTAATTATCAATGCATAGCAGCGTACTAAAGATGGTCATGGAAGTTCAGCTCAATAATAGTAAAAATAAATTGTTCTACGAGATCTATTTTTCTAATGGAAGTGAAAATTATGAAACTCTTAAAACTAGCATTGATGCGGACGTCTTTTTTTGGCCGTTCCCACGACAGTCGGGTCTACGAAACCGGAACGGACCCGGATTTTTATCCGGCCAAGGACTGTCAACTCGGCAGAATTTCTCCCGTTACAACAACAACAACGTCTTTTTTTGGGATTATCAGTCATTAGAATCAGCTGCATAACAAGAAAAAATATATAACCCATGAAAGATTATGCCAGCACTCCATAAAACAAATAGGATGCTTTTTACTAGTCCAAAAACAACAAACAAACATCATAGCGGCTAATGAGCAATTCTTTCTTTTTTGAGCTCCAATAGTCTTCCAACAATTTAAGATTGCATCGACAGTATCTGTTATCAGCTAGAATACGCAGTAGTGCATACAACACATTAACACACCTCCCCTGTGGACCGTTTCATCTGATCATGAGTCTATGTTAGACTTTTTAGAGGTTATTAAGGTTAGTTCTATCCTGTTGCTGTTATCAGTAATATAGCAATTTTTATAGCTTTATTTATGGTGAGGTATTTTTCGGAATTTTTTGACATCCCCGATCCCTAAAGCGGTTATCTAAGAATTATCTAAGAAGAAAACTTTCAACCGATATGGTATACAGAAGGTCATTGTGCAACAAAATATCACGTTTTCCAGAATGATTTTGTATGCTGCGAGTTGATGGTTCTCGACCAGATTTTTAGTTTTTGTTGTAACGGACTCGCTTTGTAATATACAAAAATGAAAAGTGTCATAAAATTCACTTTTAAGTTATTAACACTCAAAGCTTATTTCGACTTTATATACATATATACATATGTACATCAGTAAGTAATAATTTACAAAAATTTACTTGACAATCACTCTGACAGTACCCAGTTGACCTTATCGCTACGACCGTCAGTTATCACACAGAATTTCAGTTTACATTTTTGAACCGCTTTTTCAGCTGTTCTTATCAACACACAGTTGCCCCTTTACATACACTGAATTTTATTCTTAAATGCAACATGCATACATACATATGTATATACAAACAAACTGGTGCAAATAGTGCAGTAAGATATGGAAACTTTTCGTATTCGTCTGACATTTATAGCATGCAGTGGCCCTTTACTGATTGCAATGACCTTTATATAACCGTTTGAATAACGACTTGAATAAATTCTCTACTTTGGATTACAACTTTGTTTTCACTATGAAATAAATACTCCTTCGCAGAAATTGCTGTGTGTAACGTTTCAAAAACCATATAAATCGTATACCGCTTCCGTGGCAGCATCTCAGTTCTGTTGTCATACGATTCACGTCATTTAGCGTCACCAAAAGAATATCACTGAATTACATTTATTTTTAGAAATTTCAACAGATTTATAAACACATTAACGTACCTCCTACATATGTATATACATACATACATATGTACATATATTTTTTCAGAATATAAAGCAAGAAATTTTGATTAATTAAGTACATAATGACATTTTAATATTTAGCTATCTATGTATACAGTGAAATTCATCATAACCGAAGACCACCATACACTGTTTTTGCCGGCTAAGGGGAGTGGCAATGACGTATGTTTTAACTGTATGCTTAAAATAAAGAGTTGCAAGTCAGAGCTATTTTTCTACTGAACTAATAAATGCGAGCCAAAGTCAGCTAGGAGTGAATCAATCTCATTAGTTTCCGTTGAGCTGCATATTTAACCAATATAATGTCCGTGTCGTTGTGCTCACGAAATTTGTCAAGTTTTGGGAGCTGGCCGGTTATGAAGACTGTTCGTATGGGAATTTCACTGTATATGATTGTTTTCTTTTTTCAAACAACTACGTACTTATATTAATAATTTAAAAAACATCGCAGATTAAAATCTACATACATATGTATGAACGTATATATACATGTGTACATAAAATTATGTATGTATGTATGTACATATGTATGTGATATGTGTATACATAGTATGTACATACAGTCGAATATAATAATTTAATTGATTAATGCGAATTATTTTTGCGGTATATACAATTCATACTTACATAACTATTTATAAAGACATACATATGTATACATGAATATGATGCAATAAATTCATAGTTATAATTTGTTAAAACTCTTAATAAAAAAAGTACCCAAAATTTATTTACTCAAATGTGCTTTTTAAAACATTTATTTAAAAACAAATTTGTCATTTTCAAAACAAAAATAAAAGCTTATCACGAACGCAAGTTATCATTCAAGGGTAAATGTATGCAAAGGAGGTGGCCCGGAAATGAAGCTGCCTCCGACATTTTTAAATAATTTGAACATAAGTCTGTAGATACATTCATGTGTTTTATACCCACAAACATTTATAAATAAGCTGTGGAAGACATGGACGCTGCACTATAATGTGGCTTTTGCCCAATGCGAAGGACAGTATAAGTTCTTTAGGTCAATTGAAGGTTATTTTGACAACAGCAGAAGACAGCTGACAATATATGTATATTCGAATACACATCAACACAATTTATTAACTCACATAGGAGTTCCAATTGTGATTTTAAGACGACTTAATGTTTCAAACTGTTGTTTCGCACACAAACTTATCATAAGTTATAACATTCTGTCTGTTAATTAATCTGTTTGACTGCTCACCTTATTTTCATTTGGAACATTCAACATTTTATTAATATCACACTAAAACTTTACTTAGAATTTATTTCTGGCACAAATTGAACACTTTTTAGGCGCTCTCTATAGTACGAACAAACGAAACAATTTTAACCTGCTCTACAATAATTTTGTGCGGATTATTTGTTAACACTAAACAACATTGTATACTATTCCTAAAATTTTCACTAACATATACGCAAAAAAATAGGCATTTGGTACGGGTTGCCTACTAATATTCTAGTACTAATTAGGTTGCGATACGGGTTGTCCCGAAATATTCTACTACTAATTAGGAATTTTACATAATACTTTTTTTTTGGTTTTTTGTGTACCACCATTACATCTTTGATGGGGATTTTCTATAAGTATTTGGCTATGGGTGATTTAAAATATTTTGTAAATATTATTTCATACTTACTATATTATAATTATTATTATTATTATAGTTTTTACTGAATTGTATATAATTTTCATATATTTATTTTTGTTATTGTTTAAATTATTTCAAATGGAGAGTTTTTTTTATATCGTTAATGCAATTAATATGCCTGAAGTGTACCTGATTATTATGTGAGTGGTTCCCTGTGGAACCAAGCATACAAAAAAGATCGGTAACACGCCCACATTGCAACCTCAAAGGTGGTTAAGAAGAGCAGCAAATATGCAATAAACTTTTGTGTCGAAAATATTCTTAACATTTTTCATTAATCTTTTCTATTACAAATACCTTTTCACAATAATTATTAATAATTAGTTATTATACTACATTATTTTATTTAGATCTCTGTGTGCAAAAAGACAATTTCGGTTAGGTTATCTCAGCTGTGTAAAATTCTTGAAAACCATATGATTCTTTTGTTAGTTGTTGGTTTATACAATACTAAACTCTACCGTCAGGCACTTTGAACATGCACTTTTGTTTGACTTTTCTGTTCCTTGCGCTATTCTTCAATTGTGTTGTTATTTTGTTTATCAGCGGAAAATTTACCAATATTAGCGCATGGCAAGAGGAACAAAGAGGAATGTCAAATTGATTGACGATGGAGTTGTTAGCCCTGTTCGCACACTGTTATTAACATAAAATGTATACTAACAGTAAAATTTTAAAAATTATGCGTTAGTATAATTTAAATATAAATATAATTTTAATATTAAAGCAGGTCCTTTGTTATTTTAATTATGCATTTTTTGTTGTTTTAGAGATCAATTGAGTCAGAAGGAGAGATACATATGTATATTGTCCAACAGTTCGATGGCAAGAATATTTTCTAGGATTTCCATTCAACGGAGATAAAGACTATTCAGTTTTTCAATAAGTTCCTTTATGATGATGTAACAATAGTCAATAGTGACATAAATTGAAACAAAATTAAATTCAAAACATAAAAGTTTCGCATGCGAATATCTAAAATATGGAAGTATTTTTTCAATTGTGTGTTAAACGATTCTGTCATCGACTAAACATACCTTAACTCAGTTGTTTTCTGTTTAAATTCACACCCACCCACCCAAAAAACAGCTGGTATTGACGAATGATAACACAAAAGAGACCCTTTGTAGCAAAATATAATTATTTTACACCACAAAAAACTTGCAATTAAAAAAAAAAACTTTAAGAAAATGGGTTCGTTGTGCTCGTCATGTTTTGGAGGCAATGGGGAATCATCTAATCTGATGCCATCACCGGTAAGCTAATTAAATTATTAAGTCTAAAATTTTTTTCAGCACACAAATTAAACGATTGTTAATTGCGTTCCAAAGGAAACTCGACGTCGTCAACAACTTGAAGCAGCAGAACGCCGACGAGAAGAAAATGAACATAGAGGCATTAAAAACCCTGATAGTGTTCGAAGACAACAGCAACGTGCAGAGGATTTAGCTAGAAGAGAAGAAGATGCTGCGCGAACAGGTGGCGGCGCACCAGCATTAAAGGTATTGTAATTGACTTAAATAAATATAGCATGTGAATGATTTTCTTTTTATAGTGGCAAGCAAACTAAGTAAAAATGCTTAAGGAAGTTTCAGGAACTAACAGCTTTAAGCGCGTATAATTCTAAGTATTCAAATACGTAAACTTATGTGCGTATCAAAAGTGTTTAAAATTTAAGACAGATTTACACATTGTTATACAAAATATTATACTAAGGGGGAACTTACAATGCGATAGAACGCTTTTCTAAAAATTTTAATAATTGTTAAACCTCTTGTTCATTTTTGTTAATCCTTCGTATGCGTTCTAAAGTAATATTGTTTATAATACATACTATATGAATATAAACATATATGTACACATAATGTGCTGATAATAAGATTTAATCCCTCTTTTAATTTTGTTATTTCATACAAAAATATTATTTGTTTATTATATTATATGTATGTACAAATTTAAAAAAAAAGAAACAATACCAAAAACTAATGGAAGTAGACTTTCTATTTAATAAACATTTGCCCGCATTGCATTTTGTAATTTTCTATCTTTGTAAGCAATTTGTTGTTAATAAATTTAGAGCTATATATGTACTGCCTATTTTATTTATTTCAACTGATCCCAACCAAGATATAAAGAAGCAATGAACACCTTAATATATAAATATCGTTATTAATATTAGTCTGTAATGTTTCAATTAACGAAAAATCTGTTCTCTTCGTTTTATATATACATATATGTAACATACATATATTATTAGGGGCAAATATATTACTTAGCAGAATGTGCACACTAATAAAACAAATAAATTCTCTGTTTAAGCCGAGAATAGCAATTGTCAAACTATTAAGTGTCATCATCACATTCTTTGTGACTCATATTCTTAAACGTAGTCAGTGTTTTTAATTCTCGTTTTCACATTCAATTCTCTTAATTTACGCCACCAATGGAATTATGATTAAACCAAATATAATATTTTATTTTTTGTTACTAATAAGTGTTGAAATATACGGAAAGCGGCTTATTGTGAAACGTAAGACAACGAAAAAGGCGCCAGTAGAAGCGTGGACTGGTAAGTGGTTTCCTGGGCCACCACATCCTAAGGATGATTGGAAGGGAAAATGGTTCCCAAATCCACCTTATACAAACGGGCAAACCTTAAATGTGCACGATAAAAAACCACTTACGGCCACCGAAATTTGTGATGATGGCAAGGTATAGTATTAACACACGTTACAGTTCTTTCGATATTCTTTTTATTTTCTTTATAATATATACTTATGTTGTATTCGCAGCAATATATTGGAATCGATTTTGACCCCAGTGATGTTAGACAATCTTTTGAACACCTATGTTTAGCGAATCGCACATTATATACACCTAATATGAAGCGTGAAGCATTGCGAATGGAGTACTTTATCCCACCAGCCTACGTACCGCCAGTGAAGTGCCTTAATGAAACAATTACTTATGATTCGATGTTGCCTACTTATGGTGCCTACCGTCCAATCGTCCCGAAATATGGTTCATATATATTTATGCCTCCCCAAAGATATATTACAGCCTTATCTCAAGGAGCCATTGTAATGCTTTACCATCCATGCGCTTACACTGGTCAAGTGAAATTGTTGCAAAACACACTACGCGCCTGTATGTATCGTCACATCATAACTCCTTCCCAATCCCTGAGTCCGGAACGACCACTTGCTCTTCTTGCATGGGGAAACAGTTTGGAAATGTCTGTGGTAGATGATCATTTGGTTGTAGATTTCATGAAGCAGAATGCCAAGCAAAGGCCAAGGTTTTCTACAAAGCAGCCAAATAATACAAAAATGTACGAAGCGGGCTTACTGCAGGAAGCTCATCTTATTACTGATGAGAATGATGTCGAGATCTGTGGATATAAAGAGGGAATGTAAAGTCTTAACTTAATAGTGGTGCAAAATTCCATTTGTGGAATACCTTAAATTAAGAATCGAATATGTTATTGAAATTTACACGCCTTATTGGGTTTCTAAAATTTATAAAAGTTTATAGTTGATTCGTGCCTATCATATATGAATGTATATATATTGGAAAAGAGATATTGTTATTAAATGTTAAAATTAAAAAAAAAATAAAACGTTTCTATAAAAAAAAACTGTAGTTATTATAAATTGAATGAATGGGCAACTCTATACTGATAAGTGGGAATGTGCGGAATGAAAAGACAACAAAACACAGATGTTCTTACAGCTGAGCGTATTTGTTGGGGTTTTTCCATAAACCCGAATATAATTGAAGGAAGTGCTCATCATTAGTTTTTCATAATTATAAATAGTATTTGTGCTTACTAACTTGCATACAACAATAAATATAAGTTGCATTAAATGCATTTTTCCCTATATTGTAGTGAGCGGAACAATTAACATTGAAATGTCCGCACACATGTAGACTCAGTACCGGTTACTCATAAAAAGCAAAATAGCCACATCACTGCTATACATATTTTAGTAGAATCTTTTGGACGATTTTCATTTACGAAGAGATTTTCTGAAAATCTTTTATACATTTCTCGTCTGCAAAATGTCTTTGACATTCTCGGATATTTGCAACGATCTCAAAACATTTTTAGAAAGTATTTGTAGAACTTGTAGCAGAATAGATAATGGCGAAGGGCAATTACAATTTAAGCGTATATTTGCTGCTGTAGAAGAATCTCAGTCAGTTTTTATCAACGAAGCTTCCGAGATCCATGTAAGTGACGAAATCAAAGATGTGTATGACGAATTGTTGCTTTGGAAACTAAATGTAAGTTGCTTTGTATAAGAAAGAAACCGAAATTTAACTATTTTTCTCACAGATTAAGCCAAACGATGGATTACCGCAGCAGATTTGTCACGACTGCTTAGAACGTTTAAACGGAGTAAAACATTTTCACAATTTGTGCATTGACACGCAGACATTATTACAATCTTACATTAATCATGTGGACACGCTGCTTGAGTCTGGTAGCTTGGGACGCTTGTCTCCTCGTGGTGAATCCGTAAAAAGTGAATCACGCATTTCCCCAGGTCCAGGCTTGTTTAACCCAGAAGATTTAGTAGAGGAATCACCGGAAACACCTGAACGCTCTGCTTTAACACTTACTTCTCCTCAATTAAGCCCAAAAAGTCAACTAAGTCCTCGTTACAATAGGGAAGTTGTATATGCGGAAAGTTCTATGGGTACACCCCCACCACTTTTTGATGAAATGAATACAGAACCAATAGACATGGAGACAATGGAATATTTAAAAGCAGAATCAGATCCAGAGATGACATTGAATAGTACTCTGCAAAGTGCACCTTCAGAAGATATCTTGCATCCATTAAATTTTATCAGTAGCAGTGAAGATGAAGACTCCGAGGAGGGTACCGTTACTGACACGGAAACAGATGCAATGTCATATGACTCAAATTATGCACCTAGACAGTCTTTGCAATGCAAGATTTGCATGGCTATTTTTCCTAAACGTTGCTTGCTAAAAGAGCATCGCTCGCGGATGCATCCACAAGAAAAACCATACATTTGTAATATTTGCTCTAAAGAATTCAAATCAAATTTTCTATTGTCCCAGCATAAACACAAACACAGTCGTTTGGACTCTATTAAGTGTGAACAATGTGGCAAACATTTTCGCAGTCAAC
Source organism: Bactrocera tryoni (assembly GCF_016617805.1). NCBI lineage: Eukaryota > Metazoa > Arthropoda > Insecta > Diptera > Tephritidae > Bactrocera > Bactrocera tryoni. Next base: position 47,470,554 of record NC_052503.1, read on the forward strand.
TACATCTACAACGTCACAACAAAAACTTTCATCTTACTTCCACTTATACATGCCACATTTGCAATGAAAAATTCGAAAATTATACACAAATGCGATTTCAGTACCATGTGCGCCAACACGGTGAAAAACGTTTTCAGTGCCAATTTTGCGACAAGTCATTCCATCAGAAAATTCATCAAATCAACCATGAGCGTACACACACGAAGGAGCAGCCCTTCTGTTGTGATGTCTGCGGAAAACGTAAGCTGGGTTAATAACATATGCTATAGCAATTATCTAAACTTGTGCATTTAAATTATAATTATAGGTTACCGCCAGCAAACAGCTTGCAGGGAGCACATGTTGACTCACAAGGATCCTACTCCATTTAAATGCTCAATATGTCAAAAAGGTTTGTAGTTTTGTAAGCACAATTGATGCTATATTTGATGGATTCTTTATTTATTCATACAGGATTCACTCAACGCTCAAGTTTGCGTTTACATTTGCGCGGTCACAGCAACCATAATAAGAAACCGATTTTCAATTGCGATTTGTGTGGGCAAAACTTCACGAAGGAATCGCATTTTGAATGGCACAAATTGAATCATAAAACATATTCTACGGAATCAAAAAACTCATTTGGATTGGAAAATCAAACACATATAAACGCACATGCAATAAGTATGTAGTTCATATATATTTGCTTTTACGGGAAAAATGATAAAAAAATTATTTTTAACAATTTATTTGCAGCCCATAAAACTTTCTACTGCAAATTTTGTGATAAATCGTTTCAAAAACAACAGTTACTTTTGCTGCATGAGCGGCAGTATCATGGAAATATCGTTGAAGAAGAGGGCGACTCAGAGAGCGGGCATCTCTACCATTCGCACTTTAGTATATTTATCCAAATAAAATATAATTGCAGAATTAATATAAAAAACTTATTTTATAGATCTAGATCGTGTATTACCACACCGGACTGAAGGCAACATTGACAAAGATATATTATCCTTATTCACTACATAAACCTATTGATAACCACTTATAATATCTGTATTATTCAACTTGATCTATAAATAAAACTGACTCTATCACTTACATATATATTCAGTCATTTAAACATATACAATAATTTATAATGAAATCAGAATATTATTTTTATATATCATATTTATATCAAAGGTATTACCTCTACCACTTCCTTACAGTTTTTGACAAAATTTATTTTACAAAAAATGTTTTTATGCCGGCTCTCGTGTTTGAAACCCACTACTTAACAAATGTTATTTACTCAGACTACTTTATACTCCCTACGACCTTCGAACTTATATATAGAATTATTAATAATTAAACTTAAGCTTTTATTTTATTTAATAATGCCAACGATGTCGTAGCATTGAAATATACACTGAGTTGTCAGCATTAGAATTTTATTAATTATAATTTTAGGAATATCTGGCATCACTAACTCATTTTCTTCTTTCTTCTATCATTCAATGTTCGATACAGCGATTCTATAGAGGACTTCTGGAAGCAACATTTAATTTAGTTTTTGTTTTACAAGCGACTTGTTCGAATTGATTTGATTAACTTCACAATACAAACACCCGTAATTCGTGGTTGTGCCCATTGTGTTGTTTTTCCTTTTGGTGTTTTTGCAAAGTTCCCTATAGTTTTTCTACAATATTTCAAGCATTTGCTGTGAACCGTCGGCCAAACGCATTGAACCAACAAAGTGGCTTACGTATTACAAACCAGAAAACTAAAGGAAAACACTACCGTTGTGAGGGGAGTAAAGTGCATCCAATAAGAAAAGAGACAAAACCCATAAAAAAAAATATTTTCTAAAACAATTGCATCACGTGAGCATTACGTGAACGTCAAATAATAGCAAACGAATATTTGCAATATAGCAATTTCGGAAATTCAAACAGAGTAGTTACACTCCAAGCCACTCCATTCAATTACCCCAACGCGAGCAACGTAACTTTTCATATTTTTTATTTTGTGGTATTTATCCACAATATTACAAAAACAACATAAAATAAATTTCTAACACGTCTCAGCACGAAATGAACAACCTGCCCGACACTCCTGTGCCCGATCCAGGATCTAGTGGTGATAAACAAGAGGTGACAACAACTGTTCCCAATAAGTCTAGTGCACTTAAAAAGACCAGTCGTTATCGAAGTCGCTCCCTATCGGCTTCATCCACGGATTCGTTTAGCTCAGCCTCTTATACTGGCAGTAGTTCAGACGACGGTGACGATGTACCACCACGCGAAAAAGTTCAAAAGAATACCAAAGGTAATTCGGACTTTTGTGTACGTAACATTGCCGGTCAGCATGCGTTTGGCCGGCGTGAAATCGAAATAGCCGAACAAGAGATGCCGGGTATAATGGCACTCCGGAAACGCGCTGCCGACGATAAACCGCTAAAAGATGCGAAAATCGTCGGTTGTACGCACATCAATGCGCAAACTGCGGTGCTCATTGAGACTCTAGTGGAGTTGGGAGCATCGGTGCGTTGGGCAGCATGCAATATATACTCGACGCAGGTGAGTATAGTATATGAATTAAAGCGTATAGTAGCTAACAGCTGTTATCTTACTAAAGGGGTTGGTTCGTGTAAATTGACTTATATTATAAAAACTGTCATGCTTATGTTTATAGTATGTTATTATAACAAATATTTGCATCGCTTGACACAGCTATAAAAAATTGAGTGTACTCGAAAATTGCTCTCTTAATAAAATATCAACATTTAATTTATGTACATACTATACCGTTTTATATAAATCGATTTAAATAATTCCAGCGAAAATAAAATGACTAACGGTCACATATTTACTAGACTTCGGTTAGTATGATTACTATGTTTACATTATTTATCACAAATTAGGCCAAGAAGATATTTATATATGTGTGTATACATATGCATTATAGATAAAGCACTTTTCGTACATATGCATGTTGAAACTCATGAAAAGACTAATAGTACTGACATGCAATATTAATTGACTTTGTTTTTAAATTTTCTATTTACAATGTCGCTAGAAAACAAATTAATGTACCTACATTTGAGCATACATATACAGTTATACATGCATATATGTATGTACATATGTATTAAAAATTTAAATCAAAATTAAGCTCATGTGACTTGCCCAAAATTGCTTACCAAATAAACATGCCGCTCCTCTCCAGCACCTAAAAGAACCACATACATTTCATAATGCCCTTCCCACAATGACAACAGCCAACAATAGAAGATATTGCTGTTTACTTAAAAGATTGTAAACGATTTATAATTGAGTAAATTCCAACACACTCACGTTCGGTAAGGAAAACAATATCGCTGGTTTGTGCACAGCGACAGTTTCAATTTCATACAATTGACCACATAAGCATTGGTGTGATATAATGAAATTGTATATGCAGCGAAAAACTCCATCGATATAAAAGCTCAGATGCATAGGCAAATGACGTCAGTTAAATTTCATTCAAAATTCGAAGGGGCTGGATGTACAAACAAATAAGTATATAGTATGATTGCATATCCAACTGTGTATATGCATACGTATATCTGCACTATATGGCTATATGTAATAAAATATTGTTTGCCGCAGTTGACTGTACTTATGCGAAACAAGTTTGCATCGAAGCTAGAATACCCTTCACGCTTAAAAAGTTCCTATACAAGAATTTGAATTTGATCGCGTGGATTGTAAAGTAAAGAAGATTTCATAGCGGTTCGATATCGAGGGTTCCGATAAAAGAGCAGCCTCTTTGTAAGAAAAGAACTTGTGAAAAGTTATAGATCTAAATCTTAAAAACTGAGAGACTAGTTTTTATACTCAGCTCATCGCACTGTTCATTTATATATATGTATTTTTATTTTTCATTAACCTAACCTATATTGTTTGGAGTCTCCGACGTTTCTTTCTGGTTGTCACAAACTTCGTGGCAAACTCAATATAAACTGTTCAGGGTATAAAATTTGTCATTTAGTTTCCGTATTCAATTGCAACCAAACAAGAAGTGATCACATTTTGATTGACTCTCGTAATAGAATGTTATACGAGTATGGACATACGATATATACCAGTGCCCTACCAAATGCATAAGTTTAAATGCTAATATTAAACACATATCTGTGTTAGATGTTCATAATCACTAAAAAATATTAATCTTTCAAAACAAAATATATTTTTATGCAGAAATAATAACATCTACAACATGTATCTCCAAACTATACATCTGCCACTGTAAAAATTTAGAAAATCCAATCAATTGGTTATAAGTATCTCCATAGCTGAAAATAGATTGTCAGATACATAAGTATATCTGTTTGCCCCATTTTTACTGTCAAGTGCGCTAATGAAACTAAATAGCAGATAACACCTTAGTTCACGCCTAATACAAACATTCATATGTACATACTTCTGTGCTTTCATAAATCTTTTGTATGAACGTTCAAATGTATACACTTACATGTATTTATATGTATGTATATAGTAAATACATTTTCAAATGCAAATATTAGTCAGAATCGGCTGTTTGCGGTGAACAGTATCCATCACTTGTGAGCCTAATGCTTCGCAAACAGTAAATAAATAAAAATTAAATATTTAACGATAAAGTTGTAGATAAGAGGTTAAAACAGTAATTGAGCGTTTTTATGTTGAGCATTATTTATAAACCGTTGACCATTTTTTAGGAGTTAGGTTATGCATTATATATTTAATTATGCATAAATATGGTTCTAATCACTTGGAATAATTATTTTCACCCTCAAAATCAGCTAAAATTTTGTTCGAAATCTCACGTTTAAGCTATAAACAATTACATTTGTAAAGAAAGATTGCTTAATGAACATTCTCGAGCTAGAGCTACACATTTGGGTAAAATTTATCTTGACTTTGGAATGTGGTCAATACGCTTTTAATCATATTCAAACTTTATTTTAAGCAGGTTCATTACACAATATGGAATTACAACTACGACATTCCCAGACACTATTATTGTTGTGCGTCTTTTGATGTTATTGTGAGCCATAAGGTGACATTTACTTGCCAAATTTCTTATTTTCAAAAACTGAGGATATTGCAATATTTGAGTTTTTCGAAGTTTTCGTGCTAAATTTGCTTGCTGTTATTTTGCGCATATTTTTTCTTCCCAAAAAGCTGCACATAGGTTTGAATATTTCAATAAATACTATTTTTAACTACCGTTTTATTTTATTTTTAAGGAAAAAGACTTCAGTCTTTGTTCTAAGCTATTACTTAATCTTCAATTCTTGGAAAAAGTTGAAGTAAAAGTCCCTCTTCCGCTCCATTACCATCCCATCCCATACCATATTTTTAGGTGCGAAACTGACTGGTTTCAGTTAAACCGCTAATAACAATAAATTAATTAACGGCAATATCTGATAATAGTATTTATACATCTAAACAAATATGCTGGGTACAATAATGTTCTAAATTATCCAAGACGCCCTTTTAGCACCTCGACTTTCGTACAATAGAAATATACCGAAGTGTTAATTGACGTCATTAGCGTTCAATAACAGATCATTCAACATTTTTGTTAGACCACTCTATGGTATTCAAGATGAACCATTTGTAAAAGCAAGTGCTAATTGCCTACTTTTCTCCCTTCTCCAAACTATATTTGCAGAATGAAGTAGCTGCCGCATTGGCCGAAGCCGACATACCCATCTTTGCATGGCGCGGCGAGACGGAGGAAGATTTCTGGTGGTGCATCGATCGCTGTGTGAATGCGGAGAGCTGGCAGCCGAATATGATATTGGATGATGGTGGCGATGCCACACATTTAATGCTGAAGAAATACCCCACCATGTTCAAGCTTGTGAAGGGTATTGTGGAGGAGAGCGTCACCGGTGTGCATCGTCTGTATCAGTTGTCGAAAGCCGGTAAACTAACGGTGCCTGCAATGAATGTCAACGATTCGGTAACGAAGACCAAATTCGACAATCTATACAGCTGCAAAGAATCCATACTCGACAGCTTGAAACGCTCAACGGATGTTATGTTCGGTGGCAAGCAAGTGGTCGTCTGCGGATATGGTGATGTTGGCAAGGGCTGTGCACAGGCATTAAAGGGTCAAGGATGCATTGTATATATAACCGAGATAGATCCGATTTGTGCACTACAAGCCAGTATGGATGGCTTCCGTGTGGTGAAGTTGAACGAGGTGATACGCAATGTGGACATTGTGGTCACAGCGACCGGCAATAAAAATGTTGTCGTACGCGAACACATGGATAAAATGAAGAGCGGTTGCATTATATGTAATATGGGTCACTCAAATACCGAAATCGATGTAAATGGTTTGCGTACACCGGACTTGACGTGGGAGAAAGTACGCTCACAAGTGGATCATATTATCTGGCCGGAAGGCAAGTACATCATACTATTAGCTGAGGGACGTCTCGTCAATTTGTCATGCTCCAGCATACCGTCGTTCGCTGTGTCAATTACTTCGGCCACACAGGCACTCGCACTTATCGAATTGTTCAATGCGCCACCTGGCCGCTACAAGTCCGACGTGTATTTGCTGCCAAAGAAAATGGACGAATATGTGGCAAGCTTACACTTGCCCACCTTCGATGCACATCTAACAGAATTAACCGATGAGCAGGCGAAATATATGGGTCTCAACAAAGCCGGACCATTCAAGCCCAACTACTATAGATACTAAAACATGTTGAAGCTAAGGATGGGGGAAAAAGCGCTGTGCAATTTTCGGGCTGGTATGTGATCTTCTATGAAGTATGTTGATATCAAGAGCGGTATGCTGTACTTAAAAGATAAAAGTAAAAGCGAGAAAAGGTGTTGGAGCGCGCGCGTAAACTGCCAACGAAAGTATTCTAATTTGAAAAAGTATTTCAGCTAATGTTAAAGTTGATGCTGAAGCTGTGTGCTTAAGTACTATAGATGGTTAAGATTGAATTAAATTTAAAATTGAATGCAGCACTTATTAACAAAAAACACAAAATTGCGGAAAAAATCACAACACGGCAAAACAATAATTACGAGTATACAATAATAATTAAGATCAAAATATAAATATCGAATTGCAAGCATTTAGTTTGCACACACATACATACCCCATACAGTTTCATGTGCATACACGCAGTTTATAAGGCTTAGTAGGAAATGCCACATGAATCCCAATGTAAAAAAGCTGGTACTTGAACTTTAGCTAGTAGTATTTAGTAACTTTTCCTCCGCATGGAGGCGAAACACACTTGCCTATAAAATGATGTATGATGAAACATCAATCAATATTAAAATAGCATTAACACGTCGCCGCTGATGACAATGAGCTTCATGACAAACCAATAAAAAAAAGTTGAAATAACTAACGAATAGTAAATATGATTAAATCAAGTTGTACTAAAACATGAAATCGAAACGAACGTATTTCTGCAGTGTTCAATTTAAATATTAATCTGCAACATACATACACATTTAAAAGTAAATTACAATTGTGGCATTCTTTGTGCATGTGCACATCACGTCAACTTTTTAGTTTGTTCAATGTTTGATCATTCTACTTGATAAATACCAATTTTTGCTATGACCAGCAATGGTTTTTTTAATATATTAAACATTTGATCGCATTTTAGTCGCTAAATAACATTTCATATTTTTCGCTTGCTTTGTACACTAGTAAAAATTTTAAATTTTTTGCATTTAGCACAATTGAACCAAAACTTGCTACCAAGTTATGCAGCTTTTAGTGAATATATTCCACTTTTGTTTAAAAAAAATGTACTTATACTATTATATTTATTGTCTGTACAGTTGTATTAAATACGTCTTATAGCGTCAATGAAACGAAGTTTATTTGCGTGTAAAAATAAGGTATTATGAGGAATGCAAAACAATGTTTATAAAAATAAAGCAGAGTTTAATAAAAAATAAATTTAAATCAAATTCTTATTGCTCTTTAAATAAATAGCGTATTACAATTTCTTCACATTTTGAAAAAAGGAGATCGTAACTGTCAGTTTGAATGACAGCTAGTATATGCCATAGTGGTCCGAATAATTTGTTTTGCTTTGGACCACTTAGAGTTGATAGTATTTGGAAATGAGGTATGACTTGCTTCATAATCCAAAAAGTGTTCCTGAAGTGCTTGCATAAAACATTCTAGAGGTTTTGCTACTTTTTTGTATCCGCTTCTCACTCGCAAGGCGAGTACTTTGTTGGCTGAGCGTCAATATTTTGTATTTTATGCGTGCAACATCACAGTTCTGAGTGGCTTGCTTACATTGCTACTAGTTTTACATTCTCTACGGATAAAAATATTGAAAGAGTTTCAATTCATTCTGAATATATTCTCTGTTTATTTTTGCGAGGTGCCTTACTGCTGCCGATTTTCGGGTTTATACATCTTATTTCCTTGTAATTCATGCACAAAACATTCCGACACGGTACGGTTTGGAATAAACTGCCACTATTCAAAGGCAAAAACTTTTAAATGTTGGTGTTTATATGAGCCGTTCCCAAGACAGTATGGTCTCCGTTATCTAAATGGTTGAAAGCCGACACCTTACTAGCTCTCACAACACTAACATTAGCTGGAATAATTCAAAGTAATATTAATAAATATCTACAAACACATATAAGTAAGTATTAGGGAACTCACCTAATCAAGCCATCGCAACATAACGAAGAGATGTCATCGGTATTTTCCTTTCCAACTATTTTTTTTTGGATTAGCTGCTGTAAAATAACATTGCTGAATTAATTTCAAAATTATGTGCCGAAATGATAATCCTTGACCGGATAAAAATCCGTTTCCTTTACACGACTGTCGTGAGAACGATTGGATTGGCGTTTTTCAGCGACGTTAAAAAAAAATTATCTAAGTTTGAAGTCCTTTCGCGTAGACTCTTTTTTTTATAACCATCCAATTTTTACTACAGTAACGCCCGTTTCATTATACACCCAAATTAAGTTATATAATCATAATCCGCGCTCATGAACGTTATTAACAAAATCTTAAGTAAAATCAACGGCGGTTGATGCTTTTCAAATTGTAAACGTCTTGCTTTATTTCAAATTCAATTGTCAATAAATCCAAATTTTAATTCTATTGCAAATGGTAAAACGTATTCAAATATTCAATATGGTTACGTACATACAAACATTAAGAGATTGCTAACTCTTTTGCGTTACACACGAATCCATCATGGACGTTTCCATGCACTTACTGTATTTTCTAAATTATATAAAAAAGTATTGATAATTCCGTATCAGATTTCAAATTCGTATTAAACATAGTCATTTTGGCGCACAAATGTTATATATAACTATTATTATTGTTTACTTTATAATAAATTTTCAATTCTACTTTTTATATTATTGCGTTAGCGAGACGCACGCTTTACAATCAAGACGTACAAACATTAACTTAAAACTTAGTGAAAAATGCGTTCGACCCATTTAGCAGTCGGTATATGTTGTAAATCAATATCAAGGGAATTGCAAATAAAAAAAATATTAAAGTTCTTAAAATTTATAATCTTGCATAGTATATACTACTATTTTAGAGTATGAAGCGTGTTAATTGTTTTTTCTTTTTTATGAAAATAAAATATATAATATTCCTATGTTGCGATCTCTAGGAATTTCATCTGCTCTAGCTTTTTCTTAGCTTCCACCGATCTCACCGCATACTATTTAATCCAGAAAATGTGGTTTCAAGTGTTTTAGCATGCCAAATGTACGGAAGCGTTTGACTTTCATCACCTTCATTAGTTCATCATCGCAAATAGCGAATTGTTTATTTTTAGGATCGTATAAATTACGCTCTTTTATAATGGCCCATACTTTCTTCACCACTACATGACGTGGTAATGATTCAGCACCCATTAAAGCCGACAACTCTGGTGAAAGGTTGTATGGGCGAGTAAATCCCGTTGATTTGCGTCCAGAACCGCCGCCGGCACCACCACCGCCAGCCTTCTTTTTTGGGCCCTTCTTTTTCGGCATTTCATAATCCGAGTCAGAGCCACCATCGGATTCAGAGCCGGAATCGGATCCATTTATGGACTTTCGCTTCTTCTTTTGTTTAGGTGTTGCCTTACGTTGAGTTGGTTGGGGGCGCTTTTTGGCTGTTTTCTTTTCAACCTGCTCTTCCTCTGAGGATGGATCGTCTTCTTCTTCTTCCTCTTCCGCTGATGCTTCACTTTCTTCCTGTTGTTGATTTATGAAATCCATGACAATGCTATCAAATTCCTTTTTACGGCTCAATAGGGAACAGTTAAGTTTCTTCTCCACTTGCTCGCGCACTTTCTTCACCGAGACGACCGAAAGGTCCGCCGTCTTCAGTATAGCATTAATTTCTGCTTTTAAATCTTCAGTAGATATATCAGCCATTTTTCACAATGTTTACTTTACTTTTAATATACTAAAATTATATATTTTTTATTTTTTAATCTTTTATAATTTACTTTAAAGCTGCAGCAACAATTTTTTTTGACGAAACGTGAAGCAAAGAACGTGAAATGATACAAGCAACGAGAAAAATTCGGCGTCTTAACTTTTGGCACCGATTACAAATTATCGATTTTCATTCAATGTGTCCAGTGATGCAAATAATAGCACGATATAAAACTTGCTTAATATTGAGCGTAAATAAAATCATTCATCGAAATGGATATCATTCGGAATTTGATAATTAGAACTGCATCAATAACATTGCATAAAAGATGGCATTAATTTCAGACTTGTTGTAGAATTAAAAAAATATTTATTTTTTTTAATTTATTGAGCTGTAAGCAAGTTGAAATTGTTCGTTTTGAAGTAAAAATTAAATAGAACCGAGTTAGCTTGATGTTTTTGTAAGAATGCTTTGTTTTCCTTTCGGATTTCAAGAAATCCATATAAATGAACATAATTACATTTAGGCATACTTGCTTACCTATTGCTCATTCTATTGCAATCTGAAATTCCTCAATCAAGTAAAAATGCAATACTTATTGCTTCTTTTTGCTCTTATTTCAGTTTTTTTGTTTTGAAAGCGACAATTGTCAAAATACCATTGCTACGAAAAGCTGCGCAAAGCAAAGTGTCAATAAAGCAAATTGGAATGAATGTCGAAAACGAAATAGGCAATTAAAATAAGTTTTTTGCGACGTCTGTGCTTAAAAATATAAAAATCTCTTAAAAATTGTTTTTAAAAAATGTCAAAAGAAATAGCAAAACATAAAGAAGTGATTAATTTTTATGTGGTAATAGAGTTAGAAGCTATCAAACTGTGAGAGTGGCGTAAAAACTACCGGGTTCTGACTGGGCTATAGCCCTAGATTCTATAAAAATTCTGTGTGCTCTTAAATTGTGAATTTAGTAAAGGCGTCGAACTTTTCCATTGCATCTGCTGGCCTATTTACTGCTTCATATTTCAGTGGAAGCTGTGTATTGTTTAAGGTATGTGGAACATGTTTTAATATTCCTAAAATTCAGCGAAATTGCATTTACTCCAGAAAAAGTGGCTTGTAAACTCTTCATACACACACCCAAATACATAAACTTATTGTCTATATGTATAAACTCAGCTGCCCTGCTATTAAAAGACCCCCACAATAGATTAGTCAGCTGGCGTGAGCAATTGCACAAATGCAATGCAATTTTCTGTTAATGCAGCATTGCAGTGCGGGACTTGCTATCGCCAATTTATTTTTAACTTTTAGATAATTTAGTTCAAATATATTTTTATGAATTCCTATCACTGCCGCAGGCTGACACTGCAAACATGCATACTCGTACATACTTTTGTTGGTATGTTGCCACTTCAGCTTGTGTGTCACTTATTTCAGTGTGGCAAGTCGAGTTTTGTGCCGGCACATATCCTGAGCACACATTTCATTGTTTGCCGGTAGTGTAACGCCCAAAATTCCAAGTTCCTTTTCTTTTATTAATGCCCATTAGCATTGGGTTGTACTATTTTTTTCTCATTCCTTTTAACACGTTATTCTTCATTCATACTTGAAAATTGTTTGTACGTATGTCATATGGTGCATTTTCTTGCATTTCTGCGGCAACCGGTCTTGCTTATTCCATTTCTATGTAGAAATCCAACTCTTATTAATGTTATCACAAAAATGTTGCAAATATGTACATACATATGTACATACACGTCCAAGTTTGCGGTCACTGCTCATGATATGCATTAATATTGTTCCGAGTAATATTATTTTAATCGATTAAAACACAACTCATATGTACATATATTATTAAAATTTAGTAATTTGATGTTCTATTGCTTAAAATATTAACTGTGTTTATACATAAAACATATTAAAAATTCTCAAATTCTTGCCAACTTCTGAAATCCTAATGCTTATGCAGTACTTTTTCGAAAGAGTACTCAATTTTTATTTTATTTTATTTTTTATACCATTCTTGTGTGCATATTGTGTCAAAGTGCAAATTTTAAAATTTAGAATTCAGTATATTGATAAAAATTTACTGTTAAAATTAAAAAATCAAAATTATCTGCGGCGTGTAAACTGACAATAACTACTAAATTACATTATTCACATAAAATTTAATTAATAAACAACTGTGCACATACATACTTATGAATGTATTAAAATACATATGGAAGTATATACATACATACATATATATAAATATGTATTAATTTGTCTAATATAAAGTTATTTATGTATATTATGTGAGAACTAGTGGGCCGGACCGGATTCTTTTTGGCTCGACGCCGAGCACAGAATTCATTATGATTGCTGTGGTAGCCATTACACTATCATAGGAGGCGTGGGTGTTTTATTTATGTTCTTTTGCAATGGCAAATAAACATTTTTGTGTATAATATTATGCTCAATATACATATGTATGTATAAATATTGAAAATATTTAGCATCTCGATCGTACTAGTATTCTCACTGACCGGCTGTCTACATAACTTTCTCTTTGGCAGTATTGCAACTAAGTATTACTTCAGCAAAGCTGTTAACAATAATTTTTAATGCCGTAAAATATTTGTTTTTAATATGTAAGTTTCTGTTTTTTCGATTTAAAATCTTGGCTTAATATGCAGTAGGCGCTTGAGGCCTTTGCATTTTGTGTTATGGCTTCTTTATTTAGTCAATTATTTAGCTCAAGGATTTTCTTATATAAATATATTAAAAATATTAGTCAATTTACACAGTTTTAATGATATTTTCTCCACAGAAATAAGTTCTCTATTATAAAATTAATTAAGATAAAATCTATCTATTCTTTATATACCTACATATGTATTCTATCTAATACCAAAGAAATACAAATATTTCCCACACACATTTTCATGTAAAGATTTATACATATACATATGTATGTACATACATACATATTTATTTTAAACAACGAATCATCTCACCTTATTAGCCGGACACCTTCAAATTGATTCACAAATTTTAGCTGACTTCGTGTCTTAGCCATTTGTCGAGCGTTTCGTCATTAAAAACTGAATAAAAAAATTCCAAATCTATTTACATAAATATGTAAGTATAAACACAAGTACATAAATACGTATATAACAAAAAATACAAATGTATGTATTAGAGTATGACAAAAAAATATTTTTTTTTGCCTTAGCTACAAAAGAACCACATTCCCCTAAAATCTTAAAGGTGAAATATTCGAGAATAAGAGAATGTGGCGATGCCCTCCGGCACAGTGCTCATGTATAGAGTACCACCACTATAATCGCAGCTGATATTTCAAAGTGAAGAGAGTGAAATTGCACCCACGCAAAAGCGATCAAGCTTTATGCAAAATAAAGTAGAAAATAACAAACAAAAATGCTAAAAAACAATTTAGTAAAATGTTTATATGTATGAACAGTATCCATAGGTATGCTTACATTCATATGTACATATTTATATTTTTTAAAATTTAAATTTCTTATTCATTTATGTCGATATGTACATACATAAATATAAGTAGGTACGTTTTTGCATATTGTTGTATATAATATACATATGTATGTATGTATATATGTTTATTTACTTTTATACTCTCGCCACATGTTGCTACCGAGTATAATAGTTTAGCGCACCTAACGGTTGTTAACACCAACGAAGTTTTTCAGAAGGAGTTTTCTTAAAAAGTGCAATTATATGAGATCCAACGCCTCAAAATGGTTGACAGCGGACCATAACTTATCAAACGCCCAGGCACCGGATATGTGGATCTGAGTGCCTATTACTGACTTTTTACTAAAAATAACGGTCACTCTCACTCTTAAGATGTGATATGACTTAGTGAATAATTATGAGTCTTGGTGCTAAAAATAGTTAAAATCGGGTTATTTGCTCCCATAGCTCCCATATACTTAACATACCGATTTTCAAAGTTCCGTTTGATTTTATACCATATATATCGGTTAATATGCAAGATATCTTAGGAATCTAAAACTTACTGATCCTCATGGGGCTAGATCTTGGAACGTACAGCTCTTGGCCGGCTTAAATCCGCGTCAATTTCGGTAACGTAGAACAGGGTGGAGTGGAAATTGCTCAATCCTCAACTACGTTGTCGACATAAAACAATACGTCGACCAGACTTCTGACGCAAATAATTTCAGGCGTGCACTGACCGCCATTCACTGTGGAGCCATAAACACCTTCACTGACTCTCCCTCAGTAAATGGTGCGCTTGTAGTCAAACCACCACCCATTGTAGACGACGAGCTCGAGTTGTCGAGAATCAGGAGTGACCCTTGCGCATCTTCGTTCTTGAAACCTACTTATCCAGAATCGACTCTTACATATTAAATATATGTACATATGTCCAGCATGCAACGAGCTCACGCGTGACACTAACCAACTCCTTGCATGCCTAGCTAACCCTACACATCTGACACTCCTCTCCCTATTTCTGCTGAAATTATATCATACTATAGATATTCGGTTTCTTCAAATAATGTATATCGAATTCTTTCGCAATATACCTTACACCCGAATTTAGGTCTTCCTTACTTGTTTTATTTAATTTCACACGAAGCATATTTGGGGAATATATATACATATACACACCTATATACTTTTTATAATATAAAGATAAACAAACCAGCATTTTGTAAATAATGTTGTTGCTATGTTGGAATATTTGTGCAAAATTACTGAAACATTTTATCAAGCATTTATGTAGAGGCTACTAGCTTCCCAGCCGAAGCAGCTGTTTTAGAAAATAAGCGCAATGTCTAACGCCAGGTCGATACCAGTGACGGGATAAGGGTTCTCAATTTGGAGATTCGGCAATTAGTAAATCAGTACATTTGGATAAAATGACATTTGGATAAAATGATAAAAACACCTGATGTCTTGCAGCTTCTCCGGCGGCGTAAGCAAGTTATGGACGACGGTTAAAAATCTCTACAATTCTTGAAGGTACGATGACCTGGTTGATTGCCAAATCGATGGTCATACCTTCTCCGCCGAGAAGAGGTGCGTGAACTACTTTGGCCGGCAATTCAATTTGTACGTTTTGGTCCTCAGGGAAAAGAGAACCTTTATCCGATGGCTGTGCAAAACGCCGATCAGTTCAGTTAGCATGGACATGTTGATGCACAATCAACTAGATTCGATGGAAGTAAAGTTTGTCACTAAAGTCCTCAACATATAGCTGACCACTCTTCGCAAATCATGTATGTGGAAAAGCGGAGAGTGGACCCATTACTGAAACCTGGGAAACCCGCCTACCAAGATTGGTCTTTTCGCCCGATAATCCTCTTTTCCTCAGAAGTGAAGGCACTAGAGGTCTTGCTACTCTCGCCAAGCATAGTTACCGTCAATTGCATATCATCACTCCTGCACTTAGGTCTTAAATGCCCAGATAACTCATATTCTTAATCAAAAACTACCCCGGAAGTGGACTAACCTAGTAGTTACTGGAAGGCATTGACAAATCCTCGCTTTCTCTGGGGCCGAAGAGATAGAGCATGAATTACCTGAGCGGGCGCTAATTATTTCTTGTATTTCGAGAACAAAAGTCTAAGCTTAGTTGAATTAAATGGGACGTCCCGCAGGGTGGTATCATCTCCCCGCTGTTGGTTAACTTGTACATCTCGAAACGTGCTCCTTCACCGGACGGAAATTCCATTACATCGTACGCTGATGACTACACGGGAATCTTCGACATGTGTTCGAAAGTGAATGCCAATTTTCTTGACTTTTTTGAAGGTTTTTTTATCGCAAAGCGTCTAAAAATTCCATATGTTGAGATCTACAGCATATTTTGCTGATGGAGATAAAATTTGGACATTGAGCAACCCAAAAATTTTGAGTATTACGTTTTATAGTGTGTTTTCCTTCACTACATATGCTTACGACCGCGATTATTACAGTACAGAGCCTCAACAAGATCCTCAAGTCGCAAGCCGGGAGCACATCGGATAAGGAACAAAAAACATTGTTGACTACATGACACATTTGAAGAAGATACGGAAAAACATCCTGTAGTCATCTGCTTGAAGCGGGCCGCCTGGTAGGAAAATCTATAGAGCTATATACTATAGAGATGTAATATCAACGACGTATATCGACTTAATTTCGAAGGCAACCAACTTTAGATATGTACTGAACGCCATTCACAACGAGGCTATTAACACTTTCATTGACTCCCTCTTAGCGAACAAAGTCCTTGAAGTCGAAATACCACCGCGTGAAATCAGTCTGATTAGCACAACTTCAATCTGAATATTGTAGAATGTCAAACTTATCCAGAATAGACCCCGCCATACGAAATATATGTCATGTGTGCAAAGAGTCCCTGCATAAAACTTACTACCTCCTTTCAGGCCACTCACCCACTTAAAACCTTTCTCACTTTGGTCCGGCCCCAACAAAACAGCCCGTTTCCGGGACCTATCGCTGAGTGATTTCGATGACAGCTGAAAGCTGTTCTTTGATTTATAAGAAGCTACGAGTATATAAGTTCAATAAGAGGTCACTTTCCACAAAAGCTTAGGTTAGGTTTTGGTGCTGATCTTCTTCTTTATTGGAGTAGACACCGCTTACGCGATTATAGCCGAGTTAACAACAGCGCGCCAGTCATTTCTTCTTTTCGCTACGTGGCGCCAATTGGATATTCCAAGCGAAGCCAGGTCCTTCTCCACTTGGTCCTTCCAACGGAGTGGAAGTCTTCCTCTTCCTCTGCTTCCCCCGGCGGGTACTGCGTCGAATACTTTCAGAGCTGGAGTGTTTTCGTCCATTAGGACAACATGACCTAGCCAGCGTAGCCGCTGTCTTTTAATTCGCTGAACTATGTCAATGTCGTCGTATATCTCATACAACTCATCGTTCCATCGAATGCGATATTAGCCGGGGCCAACGCGCAAAGGACCATAAATCTTTCGCAGAACTTTTCTCTCGAAAACTCGCAACGTCGACTCATCAGTTGTTGTCATCGTCCAGGCCTCTGCACCATATAGCAGGACGGGAATTATGAGTGACTTATAGAGTTTGGTAGCTTTTTTTTCCCTCTCATGGGGGGTGTTTTTTTTACGTGGCGAGTCCCACACACAGCGCACAACCCTGCGGAGGGGATGTTTCGCCTTCTCACTTTAGCTCGCCTTCAAACGGATGTTCTTAGACTACCCAGAGGATACTTGGTCAAAGACCGGAAGTCGTGAGCTGCTTGAGTCATATGGAAAAGAATCGTCGAATCCCAACTGAATGGCGATTAGAGAACTTTTCTCACTTGCGTGAACTTCTACATATGACTCCATCCTCCATCCTTTGGTGCTGATCTGCACAACAGAAATCATGGGTATCACACTTTGACGATATAAATATCGGTACTTTGTGATGCCAAAACGAGTCAAGAGACTCTCTTGTATTGATGAGCGCCGTAAACCTATCATAAATTTGTTGATATGGGTTATATTGTTTCGAGACAACTCCCTTTGACAACCAAGATGTTTCAAAACCAGTTTAGCAAAGGCTGGAAAGTGAAAGATCAAGTATTGAAAAGTCAAATAATTCTCTCTCAAATATATCTTGGGTATGTTTTCTGCCCCTGCAACTACAACAACAAACATTAGCACGATAAATTCCCACAATGTCCTTACTTTGTTTGCTTGCGCTTTGAAACGCAGTTTACCGTCAGCACTGGCATTGGCCCCAATTCCCCAGTAGACACAATCAATTTAAGTTATTTGCTAATATTTTGTGCTCAATAAATTCGGCCGGCTTAAGAGTGCCTCTGCGGTAAAAGTTTTGATAATTTATGTTCTTCTTCTTCTTAAGAAAATCAAAATTTCTTCGACATTTTACTTTCAACTAAAATGTGTGCCAAAGACATTGTGTTACATTTTAGTTAATCCCAGCCCATTATTGCAATAATTTAGCATTTGCATTTTTGAGTGCATGTGTGTTCGCGTACTCTTTCGAATCAACACACACCTCTCCGCGAATTCTTGCAAACATTTCTCGTTGCTCGTCCACTTAACGGCTCACTTTGAATTCTTGTGGCTGCATATTTTATAGAATGTGTTTTGTTTTGACAGAGGTTAATATATACAAAATAACGAAGCGCCAATATAATGGTATTTTTGCCTAAAATATTTTATATGAAAAACATGGGGTAAACAGGAATCTACATACATATTGTATCCCTGCCGGAAGATAGGAAATTAGAAGGGGACATCGCTGCTATGTAACGGAACTGGCCTTTAGAGGAGTATGCGTTTGTGGATCTCACACATAACTTGGATATGTAAAATTATTTGGGTCACGGTTACTTTATCTCTTATGGTTTTCCAGTAATAACTCTGGATAATCCTGTGCCCTCTCATATGACTACTTCCAGATCAATTCATGTTACTCGGTTCTATACATCGAAGTGAAAAGAATCCAACCGAGGGGTTTTCATTCGGAGACAATGTATATGAAATACGATAAAATTCACCTTGTCATCTGTTTCTCTGCAATGGCGCCATGGTGGAATTTGTTGGGGGCAGAGTTGCCACATTTACTCTCCTCCAAGTGACTTTCATAGGACAGGGAGGAACGAAACAGTCTTATCTCTCCTGGAATAAGTACGAACAGGATTGTGCATGATTCCAGCTGCTGGCTGAAATTGAATGGTAGTTGATTCCTCAACTCGCTGAGGGTAATCATTTTTCACGAATCTGCTGTTCTGCTGGGTTTCATGCTGCTAAACAGATTTTCCGGCCTGCTGAGAGTTTTTAGGGTCTTCTTTGGCGATATATGCTGGCTTGAGCCTATCAACGGATACAACCTTCTCTCTTCTCTTTTGATTTTGAAAACGTGGTCATCTATCGGGTGATTTTTTTGAGGTTAGGATTTTCATGCATTAGTATTTGACAGATCACGTGGGATTTCAGACATGGTGTCAAAGAGAAAGATGCTCAGTATGCTTTGACATTTCATCATGAATAGACTTACTAACGAGCAACGCTTGCAAATCATTGAATTTTATTACCAAAATCAGTGTTCGGTTCGAAATGTGTTTCGCGCTTTACGTCCGATTTAAGATGCTGTTGGACGCAACGATACGGTGAATGGCGATCGCTATCGTTCGATGCTAACAAACTTTTTGTTGCCAAAAATGGAAGAACTGAACTTGGTTGACATGTGGTTTCAACAAGATGGCGCTACATGCCACACAGCTCGCGACTCTATGGCCATTTTGAGGGAAAACTTCGGAGAACAATTCATCTCAAGAAATGGACCCGTAAGTTGGCCACCAAGATCATGCGATTTAACGCCTTTAGACTATTTTTTGTGGGGCTACGTCAAGTCTAAAGTCTACAGAAATAAGCCAGCAACTATTCCAGCTTTGGAAGACAACATTTCCGAAGAAATTCGGGCTATTCCGGCCGAAATGCTCGAAAAAAGTTGCCCAAAATTGGACTTTCCGAATGGACCACCTAAGACGCAGCCGCGGTCAACATTTAAATGAAATTATCTTCAAAAAGTAAATGTCATGAACCAATCTAACGTTTCAAATAAAGAACCGATGAGATTTTGCAAATTTTATGCGTTTTTTTTTTAAAAAAAAGTTATCAAGCTCTTAAAAAATCACCCGATATGTGCTCTAGGGCTTCGTGCGGTCCAGAATAGGGTGGTTCCAGCCGTAGCTGCATCATTTCACTACGGAGTCCAATCGACAGTCATCCGATGAACCCGCTCCAACGCAATTGAAGAAAAAGAAAGTGCTTGTTGCATCCATCGTATTTTCCCGATATGGCCCCTTGCGACTATTCCCTGTTCTCAGATCTCAGAAAAATGCTTGCTGGGAAGAATTTTCCTACTTTTTAGTCAATGACAAATCGTACTACACAAATGGCATCGAAAAGTTGTAGGGTCGCTATAATCAGTGTATTAACCTAGAAGGGAACTATGTTGGCTGCGATAGTAGGAAGGAACACACCGCTGCTTTGAACAGCTTCAATCAGTCCAAAAGCAAGCAAAAGTTAGCCATTTCCGGAAACGCTCCTTCCAGTAAACTTCCGGTAGCTCCAATTTTCACTGGCCTTCAAACCAGTCGGAAGATTTACAAAGGCGGACGAATGCATCATTAAATTTACTTATTCTATCACTACTTCATACTTGCATTTCCGACTGTATGAGTTCCCAACTTTCCGCGCCTATCCCTGACGCTTACTGTGCTCGTTTTGGCGCTGCACCAGCTATTTGTTCGCTTGGTGCTGCATTCTTACGAGCATATGGCGTCATTGCCAACCACCGTCATCAGCAGCTTGCCGCTACAAATGTCGTCTTTGGCTCACTAACTGCGTCCAAAGTGATGTGGGTGGCATTTTCCACATGTGCGCTTCTGTGTGTGTAGGTGGCTGCTGGGCTGCTTACGCGCCCAATTTGGCGATAAATAAACATTTCTGCTGTAAATACAACGTACGCGTATGTGTGACCGGCCATTTCGACCATATTTTGCCGATTTCCGTTCGGCAAACTAGCCGCTAGCCATTGGCCGCTGAGCTTTTCATTCATTTGTGACAATGGTCGCCGTCAGGATTTTGCTTCTTGGCTCTGGCATAAATAAATTCTGAGTCAATGTAATTATTTTTAGTGTGCGAAGCAGAAGATGACAACGTATTTTCTCTTTTTCTCACTTTGTTGTTGTACGTAATTAAAGAAAAAAGCAAAGCGGCAAAATCATTAAACTATTTGTTAGTCTTAGACGCTGAAGTGACCACTTTTGCTGTTGTTGTTGTCAATTATATGTGTGATATTTTTATATGCGCAACTGTTGCACATATATTTTTAACTCACTTAAATAACCCAATTTGCTTGATTTTGCCCATTTCATTGCTGTAAAATTATAAATATTTCGCGCTAAATTTAATTTAACGATTTGCATTTAACCACAAGCGAAATTCGTTTGAATTAAAAAAAGCGCAAATAATGGTGCGACACTTGCTGCTCTCAAAATAGCAAGTTCATACATATACCGTTATATATACACATAAATATAATTATATTTATCTCAATTCCGAAAATAGCCACTAATTACCTGAACGCGATTATAATTTGCCAATCAATCTGTTTATGTATGTGTGATAAACTCTTGTGATTTAATTGGTGGTCTAGTTTTTATAGTTACTAGTTCGCAACTACTTACTATTTGCTAAATAAAAGAAACGAAACGAAATAAAACGTTAACTTTCGTTGCACCAAAACTGTAGTACCCTTAACAAAAAAAAAATTTATACACTTTTGCATGCGCTCAAACCTTGATTTTAATCGCTTAGGACCGCTTTGTGCTATAGTAGTCCGATCAGAACAATTTTTCCAGAGTTTTTACCAGTAATTGGTACGAAATTTCTTGAAAATATTTCAACGAAAATGGTTTTATTGTTTTTAAAATATTCTCCATCAAGATTTATACACTTTTGCATGCGCTCAAACAAATTTTCGAAACACTTTTTCCACTCCGATTGAGACACCTCCAAAACGTATTACCAGTAATTGGTACGAAATTTCTTGAAAATATTTTTGCAAACAAAAAAGTTTAGTAATAAGGTCAGTATGTATGCTAGCTACACATGTGTATCCTATAGTTGTCCGATCCATGGTTCCGACAAATGAGCATCCGTTCCCGCGACAGTCGGGTCTAAGTAACCGAAACGGAAATGGATTTTTATCCAGCCAAGGACTGTCAACCCGGCACCATTCCTCGAAATTACTTCAAGAATGTTTTCTGCCGTTACAACAACAACAACGAACGAGCAGCTCTGATCGATATCTCAAAAACTGTTGGACTAGTTCGCGTTTATACAGATAGACGAACGGGCAAACATAGCTAAATTGAGTCAGCTCATTGTGCTAATAATAAATTAAGTACATATATATTTTATAGAGTCTTCTGGGTGTTAAAATTTATATCCATCTATCTTTCTGCATTAAGCGGAGACACCTGCCAAATTGGCTATTCGCTTGGCTATTCGACAATCGGATCTACATAATCGGAACTGGCCGGAATTTTTATTTAGCCATGAGTCGCCAACTCGGCGGTAATCCGCAAAAAAATGCCGGAAAAGGTTTTGCTGCTACAACAAACCAAAAAAAGGGTCGTCCGCATTATTCTAATATACTGTCTGTCTCTAATCGGAGTCCCAAATTTGTAAATATTAACTTTCTTACTAGAATTTTACCGTTAATATAACCAATTGACATGCCCAAGCTCTACATCGTTGTTTTTATCGTCAGCTCGAAATTGTGGTCTGTTTCCATTAGTGATCAGACCTCTTAACTTTAGTGGATCTTTAAACCTTTTACATCATGGAGGTCGTATCCCTCAAAGTTCTTTAGTACCAATACTCTTCACTAATTTATAGAAAGAGGTGTGTTGCTCGCGTTATTCAAGCAGAGCGAAGGAATACGTCTGCTAAGAAGAAAAGTTATATATCAAGACAGTTGGATCTACGAAACCTCAATTGACCCCATTTTCTTTATCTATCATTCCATAAGGTATTTTCAGAATGTTTATGCTATTTTAAAATCAAACAAAATATGTTTTTTAAAAATGAAAGTTTAGGATACGAAAAGAGAGTTTGGACCATGTTTTGTAGTCCGTCATTTCCATCCAAGGGGAATTCAGACGGGATTTTGGAGGCAATTCTGGATGGACCAATATAAGGTTGGTAAAAAGCTTTGTCGCATCTGGAAGAATCCCAAGAAAACCATGCCATCGAAATCAGTATGTGCACTGCTGATGTATCGTTAATTCAGACAAATCCAAGAGTTGCGACACGCAACTTATCGGCTCAACTTGCATTTAGCAGACGGTCATTACAATGCATAATTATACCATATTGTAATTAGGTGTCGCATATGTGTGGTTGAGCGTGGAGGTCATTACGGTCTCATGCGGTTGCCAACGTCACATACCAAGACGTGACATTCACACCTCGTACCCGAATGAGACGGCGATAATGACTGCTATCAGAGCATTAAAGAACAACAAAACTCCTGGGCCGGATAACATCAACTCAGAACTCCTAAAAGCTGATCCTCAGACGACTGCGCGGATACTGTTTCCTCTTATCAAAGATATTTGGGCCTCAGAAAAGACACCAGACGAGTTGAAAGAGGGTGTTATTACTCTTCTTACGAAGAAGTTAAATTTATCGGAATGTAAAAATTGAAGAGGAATAACACTACTAAGTATGGTGAATAAAATAATAACGCATATATTTCACAAAAGGTTATCTGATTCGCTGATGCATGGGCTCCTCTCTACCTTTGTTTTATCGATTTTGAGAAAGCGTTTGACACTCTCAAACATGATGCGATTTGGAGAGCCCTAGTATGCAAAGGAGTTCCGGAAAAATTAATTAATCTAATAAAACAGCTGTACTCAGGAGCTAGTTGTCGAGTAAGGTGTGGAAATATTTTAAGTAGCGGCATCCAAGTCAGGACTGGATTTGGTGATGCGTCAAGCGTGTGCGACTAATAGAGGAATATCTTGGGGTTTAAGCGGTAGCCTTGAAGATCTGGACTATGCAGATGATATCTGTCTGTTGTCCCATAAATATTCGCACATTTCCTTGAAACTAGAAGCTGTTAGTGATCTCGCCGTACAAACTGGACTTAAAATTAATATAGCGAAGACAAAATTCATGCGCATCAACACAACCGAAACGCCAAACCTACAGATCGCTGGAACATGTCTCGAAGAAGTCGACGAGTTCTGCTATTTAGGTAGCATCACATCTAAAAACGGTGGATCAGCAGCCGATATACGAAAGCGTATATCCAAAGGTCGCGCTGCCTTCGGAATGTTGGATAAAGTCTGGAGATCAACACATATATCCATACGTACGAAGCTAAAAATATTCGATTCAAGCGTGAAATCCGTTGTAATGGGTTGTCAAAAAAGTCTTACGGTATTTTCGCTGAAAGCGCGTAGTTTTAGTTTTATTCGTCGCATCAGTTCATGCTATACCTTTTTGGAAAGCTCATTTCTCGCGCTAACACGTGTTTGATTGATTGTCGTTTCTTTTAAGTCGTTCGTGAGTTATAGCGTCGCAAACATGGAGCAAAATAAAGAGAAAATACGATAAAGGCAAAAATGCATTATGGACCCGATACAGTTTCCATTTCCACCGCACAACGATGGTTTCAACGTTTTCGTTCTGGTGTAGAGGTGGTCGAAAATGCGCCACGCTCCGGAAGGTCTGTCGTCGAAAATTGCGATAAAATCGCTGAATTGGTCGAAAGAGACCGGCGTAGTAGCAGCCGTAACATCGGTCAGGAGCTGGGCATGAGTCATCAAAAATTCATTTTAATTTCAATAAAAAAAAAAATCAATAAAAATACCGCAAGACTATATATATGTATATATATAATTTTTAATAATAATTAATTATATACAAAAAAAATTGCTATACAACTTAAAATTAATGCATTGATTAAAAAAAGTTGTACCTGTGGGCTAAAAGTTTTGGTAAAATGAGCGTGTCCTTGCCTTCTCATATGTTTAATGACCATATCTCCTAAAATCTCCCACTTAAGCGACAATAACCAAGTTCGCTCACGACAAATCCCTTTGACACCCCTATCAACACTGTAAAAATGGGCAAAATCGGACTACACCAAGGCCTACTTCCCATATATCACAATTTTAAATTCCCTTTGAATCTTTCAGTTTCCAGTACACAAATTAGGTAGCAATTGATATAACAGGTCCTTATGACTAAAAGTTGTCCAAATCAAGCCAAAACCGTGCAAGCCCCTAGGTAACTAATATGTGGGTCGCAGTATTTATAGTTAAGTTCTAGCCGAAAATATCTATCTTCTGCAAGAAGCATAGATCCACAATGAATTAATTTCAATCGATTCTGTCTCTTATTGTAGGCCATATTGCTCTTATGTAGTTCCTGTTGGTCTAAAGTCAGTTTCCAACTACCTTCCCCAAGCGTAAGCAGTTCTGCCGACACATCACAGGTGTGTTCAATCCATGCCAACTTGCGCCTAAGATCTTCCATGCACAATCGAGTTTTTTTGCGTGCCATAGTCCTGATTGGAGATAAAAGTCATCCAGCGAATACGTAGTACCTGTGAATGCAACGTTTGCTGAAGCATTTCAGTTGTTGCAAATCACGACTGGTGATATTCGAAGTCAGTTGTTGTGAGATGCTGCAATTTGTGCCCCTATCGGCCAGCCAATGGGTTGCTTGCTCACCTATTTTCTCACGCTTGCAGGTGGTTGAAACTGCAGTGTTCCCGGCGTTGGCAATCTGCTCGAAGGGGTGAGGCGTTTCTACCTGTTGTTTGTTTGCACGATATGCGCGTTCACAAGCGGAAGGCTCCACATACACTTACTTAAGTATATAGTATACCACAGATGTATGTACTCGTATATCCATCTGTATATAAGTGTAAATATGTATTCGTTTCTTTTCCTCTTTCTTCCACGTTTGCGTTGAGGATAAACAAATGCTGCAACATTTTTTTTGAACTTAATTTGATTGCTAACCGGTTGTGGGTTCACATGAATTATTTATTACACTGTGTGGGTGTGAAATAGTGGCGGTGTTTTCGGTATTTGCAATGGGTTTCCATACATGATTTCTCCGAATGTTTTCAATTTTCTACACCGCTTCGTTTTTGTTTTTACAATAAACATGTGGTCTGACTAATTTTCGCTTTAATTTAATTTTATTTCATTCTTTTTAATTACGGTATTCGGTAACACTGCAAAATAAAAGCAGTATGTATATCACAACAACAACGTTAGTTTAACGAACTTGTTCAAAAGTTAAATTAATTTATTTCTTCTGAAATAATATGAATTGAAATGTTAGGTCTTCTTAGTTCTACGTAAGATCCACGGCTTCGTGTTAAAGTTTAAATTTACCACCAAAACCGTGGAGTGGACGGCACCGTTCGCAGCAACTCAGACTGACGCATGGAACGACTTGATGCATTTTACGTCGAGATTTTAATTTGAAAGTGGGCTCTTGAAAAGTTACGAGAGGTTCAAGAGCTGCCATTTCATCCAGAATTCACAACGGCTTGTTGTGGCTTGTGGACCGGTGGAATCCTTGGTTTATATTTCTTCATAAATGACGATGATTTCAACAAGGCGGCGCCACTTCCCACACATCGCCTCAATCAATGGATTTATTGAGAGAACACTGCAGTGAACAGATAACTTCACCCTTACGGCCGATAGATAGGCCACTAAGTTCGTGTGATATCACACCGTTAGACTTTTTCTTGTGGGGATATGTAAAGTCTAAATTCTATGCAAACAAGCCCGCTTCGATTCAGGCCCTTGAGCAAAACTTCACACGAGTCATTCGCCAATTACCAGTTGAAATGCTCGAACGAGTCATTCAAAATTGGATCCAACGGATGGACCATCTGTGGAGTAGTCGCGGCCAACGTTTGAAAGAGATAATATTCAAAAAATAAATGCGAAAGAATGTTCTTTCGAATGATAAGAAGCAATACCCATTAAATTTGAAGTTTCTGTGTTTTTTCTTTAAAAAAGTTGGGAATGGATTTGAAGCTTTTGGCTCACCGTAAACGTCGTGAATTTGCTTGTTTTGCCTTGGAACAACATAAAAATGATACAATTTTTTGGAGAAAATCATCTTCTCCGATGAGGCTCACTTTCATCTGACTGGTGCGGTAAATAAACAAAACTGAAAGGAAATCCAGAAATTATTAATGAACAACCATTACATTCACCTAAATTGACAGTTTGGTGTGGTTTTTGGTCTGATGGAATCATCGATCCATACTTCTTTCGAAGAGAAGCTGGTGGCACACCAACTTTTTATGGCCGCAAATAGAAGAAGTTGATCTTGACAACATCTGGTTCCAACAAGACGGGGCTACGTGCCACATAGCACGTGCAGCAACCGAATTATGGCAAGAAAAGTTTGGAGATGCAAATATTTAAAGAAATTGTGACATTGAATGGCCTCCAAGAAGTTGTGATTTAACACAATTAGGCAACTTCTTGTGGAGTTATTGGCAGTCATTGCTCTTTAGCAATAAACCAGACTCTCTTCAAGCTTTAATACATATTGAAGGTGCTATTTATGACATATGATTTGATTTAGTAGAAAAAAGAAGTAGAAAATTGGATTTATTGAATTCGTGGAGGCCATTTGAATGATGTTATGTTCGGAACTTAATGGTAGGTTGTGTTAGGATGGGTTAGATGGCTGATTTAGAGAGATCGCACGTGGACTGCTATATGTAGTCCTTTGTGAAGCCATAGAAAAGAAGAACTCCTGCGCTCGAACTTATAAAGCCTGAATGAAAAATCATTTGAATTTCCTTAATAATTAGTGTGTTCTCTTTTTTTAGAAAATCATATTACTTTTATTGGAAATCCCTGTATCATAATGTTTTCTTTTTTTTTTTGAACTACGCTCCCTTATTTTCGATTACAAATATATCGATTTTATAATGACCTGCCATTTTATCGATTATTTATGCCATCGCCAATTGTTATGCTTCTTTTATTTGTTTTTGCCAAGACAATTTATAATGTATAGTGAAATAGCCTTAAGCTTCGCTGATTATCTAATCTATCTAGCAAAAATTTATTAAATCATTTATTATATAAAGCACACATTTCTTTATCAAAGTAACAACAAACAATACCGAAAAAATGCGGGTGGAAACTTTTTCGAAAACCAAAAGCAAAAAGATATCAGCATTTCGTATACTGAGCGAAAAAGCTTTTCTAATCAAAACGCGAATACTCAAATATTCAAAAAATATGTATTTCGAAAATGTATCCATGAGTAATTTCGAATTTCATTTCTAATACCACAGCTTATTTTTCGAAGACATAAATTGAGTGCAGAACACACACAAAGCGTAAGCGAGCAACTGCAACTTTTCTTATCTAAGAAAGCTGCATAGGTGAGTAAATTCGTCTGATTTGTTGCTACACGCGCTGCTCATTTTGAAAATATGTAAGCGATCGCTCGAGCGAAAGTGGTTTCGAAGATTCTACGCAAACATACAGACGTACGAAAATGTGTGTGTGTGTATGCATGCATGAAGTTTTGAAATTGTCACGAATGCGTTTCGTGAGTGCGCGAGCGGCCGAAGCGCTCTCATGCGGTTTTCGCGTGAGAGATTTCACAATACGCTTGCTTATTTGAGCAAATACCGTTTCTTATTTGTGAAAATGTGTTTTCAAATATTCTCTGTGACTTCCAGAGTTTGTTAGAATTTTTGAAAAATTGATGAAAATACTGTGCATTTGAAAAATTCGTTTTTGAATGTAGAAAATGTGAATGAAAATTTAATTTTTTATTAGTTATTGTTGTATTTCCGAACTATTTCTGTTTTTAAGTTGATAGCTGGTTTAATTTTGTTTCAATTCACTTTATGTTATTTTTCGTCTGTAGCAAATTTTCATTGAGAACTTTTCTTGTGCGTTTTGTTCATGCTTTCCTTAGTCTTTCTTCCTTCATTTTCATTTTCAGTTTTACTTTTAGCTTTTTATGTATCGTACTGTTTCGAAAATCACTTACTCACTAACGTCCACAAAAATGTGCCGTTTTCACGCTCACCCATTCGAAGTTTTAGCTCCTTGTGATTACGCGTTCGCTCTCGCACACATTTCCGCTCTCGCTTTAGCGCGCTCTTTACGTTTTGGACACATTTACCACGCGTTTGGGGTGTGTGTATGTGTATATTCGACAATTTCCTCACCTCAAAACACTTTTGCCAGCATCTTAAGGTATGTGTTGCTTTCGATATTTTTTTGGTCAATTTTGTTTTTATGATTTTCGCTTTATTTTTCGAAAAAGAAAAGCGTTTTTTCGATCATCTCGAGCGCGGTGATATGCGAAAAGCGTTTTTGATTTGGAAAATCACGTCAGTGGTCTCTGCGGAGGTTTCACGTTAGAACGTACATTTCGGACAGAAGAAAGCAACGCGCGTAAAGATCTTGTGTGGACCAAGTGTTAGATGAAAACTTCTAAAAAAATGTGCTTACCCTAAAAGTTGTTAAAAGAAAAGTGAGAAGCGAATAATGCGAGTGTGAACGAGAGTTGGGAGTTGCCTTAAATTTGGGAATTTGCAAATTTTATGCTTTCTGAGTTTTTGTGTTTTTTGTTTAAAAAGAAAAGGAATCAAACGAAACTTAATTATTTAATGAGTCGAGTGAGCGAGCGTGTTTTCGTGTGAATTTTGAAGTGTTTTTGAAAAACGTAAAAATTTAACGCCTGTTTTCGAACGTGTGCTGTTTGGTTTGATTGAGATTGAAGTTAAATTTTTTGATGATGATATGAGGAATATTTGATTTTTCAATGAAAAGGATTTTGAAATAAAAACGAATCACGCTAAATAAACGAAACGAACGGAATAGTAAATAAAAATTATAAACTTGCAGACACAAGCTTAAATTTATAATATTTATAAAACGAATACTTCAAAACGAAATCACAACACAAAAATACCAAAAATAAGAAAACAACAAATTAAGCAAATTTGAACATAATTAAAAAAATTAAAAAAAAAAAAATAATTATTATTATTATTATAAAATTTAAAATTTAAAATTTTGTGAAAATAAATTATGAAATATTTACTTATTAAGTGAAAACGTGTCAGAAATATAAACGTAATCTAAAAAAATGTTCCAGTTCGAAATTTATTTTTTTCGAAAAATTTCATAAAAAATTAAAATTTCACGAACGAAACTAAACGCCGTACAACTTCAAACTACTCTCCCTCTTGGCGAGTCCTTCCTTTTTAAAGTGCGTGTGCATAAAATGCCGCAAGAACAGCATATATCACAATTTTCAAACAATAAACAGCTGTTTTATTGATTTTGAAACTCGAAATTCGGGTGTGAGCTCAGTGGCCGTTAGGAAAATGCTACATTTTGAAAATTCAAATGCCATAATCATTCCATTAAGAACGAAAAGTTACTATTACGATTATTATTTCGCGAAGGTTGGCAACCATTACAATTATTATGGTTATACGGATCGTTAAAAGAGCGTGAAGCAGCGTAAAGCGGAAGTGAAAAGCTAGTTAGAATTGTTCAACGGAAAAACGGTGGTGGAAAAGAAGAGAAAAATACATTAAAAAAACTACAGACAAAATAAAAATTAAATAAAGTTATTAAAAAAATATTTTATTTTTTTGAAAATATCCAACTTATAGTTTTGAAGTCAAATGCAGGCCTCTCAATAACTTCTAACCAACCAAATTAATAAAGTGCAATAAAAAAATTTAAAAATTTAAAAATAATTTTAAAAATAATTAAAAAAAAATTTAAAAAATAATTAAAAAATAATTTAAAAAAATTTAAAAAATAATTTAAAAAAATTAACAAATAATTTAAAAAAAATTTAAAAAAAATTCAAAAAAAATATAAATTCTCAAAGCAAACTATTTTTGTCACCCAGCAAAGTTACGTTACTGTTTTCAATTCAATTTGCGCATTGTTGTTATTTTCTGTTTCAACAACTTTCCTGCATTTTATTTTGCAAGTTCCCGTTCGCAACAAATGCAGTCAGTGCGGCCATTGAGCCGGCTGTGATCCGTCGTTGACGTCGTCGGTTCGACTGTGGCTGCGTTTTCGTGTGGGCCTTCGTGGCGATCATGCGGGTCATTGCTGATACGGATGAACCACCAGCGAAATGTTGCAGATATTGTGAGGGTGAGCTGTTTGTTTGGGTTTTGAGTGTAAAAAGCAAAAAACTAACGGTTTATTACTTACGTGTAAAGTGTGGAAGACTGAAGTGGTTAAAATATACAAGAAAGGAGAAAAATGAAAACTGTGGCATTCTGAAATATTTGCAAGACTGTTAAGGAGTCAGTAGGGCAATCTTTTTTCAAAATTTTTTTTGGACTTTTTTATTTATCAACATTTTTGTCCGCCAGTGAAAAAAAGCACCTCATTCATCCAGCCATTTCTCCGACAGGTGTCATCAAAAAATTCCGAAAAAATTTGTTTATACACTCCACGATATACAAGGTCTGTCGCAAAAGAAACAGAACTTTTTAAATATAACTGTTTCTGGTGGCGCCACCTATTGGTGGGTATATGAAATAAAAAGTTTGATCTCTTGTCGACATTTCGTAAAAATTTTAAGACAATTGGATAACTACAATCGATGTTATCGATCAAAAAGCGACAGCAGCTTTTGGTCATCGGTCGTAAAATGCAAAGAGCAAATATAAAAGTTTTTACGATTCCGAGGGTATTGTACACCGAGAGTTCGTCTCACCTGGCCAAACGATTAATGCTGTGTTTTACCTTCCTGTAATGAAGCGTCTTTTGTTACGCATTCGTCGTGCTCGACCACAATACCGTGAGGCTGGGGCGTGGCGCCTGTTGCACGATAATGCGCCGTGCCATCGGTCGACGCTTGTCACTGATTTTTTGACAAAAAACTCCATATTAACCATTAATCACTCACCCTACTCACCTGATCTGGCACCCTGTGATTTTTACCTATTTGGAAAACTTCATTTGCCCATGAAAGGACACTGGTTTCAGGACATTTCAGCTATCCAAAAGGCGACGACCGATATTCTCAAGAGCTTTTCGAAAAATGACCTTAAACACTCATTTGAAATGCTAATTGACCAGGCTAAACGCTGTGTGGAAGCACAAGGAAACTACTTTGAATAAAAAAATATAACTTTTGAAAATATTAATTTTTTGTTGTTTTTTTAACAGTCCTGTTTCTTTTGCGACAGACCTTGTACGTCATGATATGTGAAAAAAGTTCTATTGTAGAATGAAAATTTCTATGAGAAAAAAAATTCTCAAAAAAACACGCCAGATTACCCTACTGACCCCTTAAGAGCCGTCTTTGTTTTTATTCTATTTTTGAATCGAAATTTGGTATCTGTGGTGCTGGATGCAATCCACTAAATGACCATATAATTTTGTAAAACATATTTTTTAGTTTTTTTTCGTGAGAAATTTGGGAAACAAATATTTTGTAAAATTATGCAAAGGCGGTTCTCAACGCTTCTCGGATTCAATGAAATTTTTTTTTTATGTTTGAAACTGTTGACAAATAAGTGTGGTATAAGTACAGTGCTAGTCATTTGTGGGTTATTTTTTATGCCCTACACAGAGTAAATTAATTCTGTAACATCCAGAAGGAAACGTCAGAGACCCTGTAAAGTACATTATATGTGACCTGGTCTGCGGAAAGGTGGCTTCGGTGTCAAAAAATCAATTTTCACTTTTTAGTTGATTCGGATGGAAGATGAGATGAGTTTTGTTTTCCCAAAAAACTAGTTTTCGCACGTTAGCTTCCTTTTCGTAGACCAGGTCACATATATAGATTTGATCTGCGTGAAGAGCTGAATCAATTTAGCTGTGACCGTCTGTATATACACGAACTTGTACCTGAGTTTTAGATCTGACGATGAACGATCTGAAAATTTTGCACATGTCCTTTTCTCTCCAAGAAGTTACTCGTTTGTCGGAATCGCCGATATCGGTTCACTAAGGCATTTATATAATGCCATACAAACTAAATGATCAAAATCTAGTTCTTGTGAGAAAAGTTTTTTTCATTTGGCAAGGTAAATTTAATCGAGATAAATATAGGGTTATATATTTATAAATGATCAGGATGAAGAGAAAAGTTGAAATCCGGCTGTCTGTCCGTGCAAGCTGTAACTTGAGTAAAAAATAAGGTACGTTCCTTTGTTCCGTAATATGTTCCTTTGAAAAAAAGTAAAGCGTAGTTCGCCACGCCCACAAAATACCATTAAGATATGAAATTGTAATTTGACAGAGGAGATTGCATTAGCAAGGGACACATTTAGGATAAAAATGTTGGAAAAGTGGGAATGGCCCCGCCCTCTAATTGGTTTAATGTACATATTTCCTAAACCACTTAATCTACAATAACCAAATTCGCTCTAGATAAACCCCTTGAGCACCCCTATCGACACTGTGGAAATTAATGAACCATAAACCCGCACTCTCCCCATATAACGGTACTGGTAAAAACTACTAACACTGTGATAAACCAATGACGCACACACGCGAGGACAGGAGATTTTATAGTATTCGGGGTAAAAATTTGACAGTGGGCGTGGTACCGCTCACTTTTTGGCGAAACCGAGCGACCGATTTCGACTAAATTTAGTACAAGATATTTTTCTCAAATTACTACATACGTCACAGTGCAAAAAGGGACGAAATCGGACTTCAACCACGCCAACTATTCATATAGAACAATTTTAAATTCCATCGGGTACACTTTCTTTCTAGTGTACACATCAAAAAGCAATTAATAAAACGGGATAAAACTTTGCATGAATAATGTCAAAACTGTTCAAGCCCCTAGGTACCGAATATTATGTGGACCGCAGTATCTAAAGTTGACTTTTCACCGAAAATATTGGACATTGTATGGGATATACAGTGCAATTGAAACTCAGAGAGAATCTTTTCCTGATAATAGTATCTCTATGTATTAAAAATGGGTTTAAACGGTTCAATACTTCCCTGAGCTCCCATATATGTACCTAATATAAATATTTTCTAACTTATTTGTGAGTTTACACCGCATACCATATATCGGCCAAGATACGATTTAACTCAATGAAAATGGGAGAGTGTGTTTTACTGATATGTGTGTATCTTTGTGCTTAAAATAGATACAATTAAGCAAGAGCTTGACTCAGCTTCCATACAACAAACATATAAAATAATGATTTTTTTATACCTTTGCTTAGTTTTTTTTAAAGTAGGTCAAAAGGTCATTTTACCTATATTTTTGATCCGCTGTAGATGAGAGAGCGTCCAAATCTGGATATATGTATCTAAAATACTAGTTGAAAATCTTCTAAGATATTCTCTATTATATACATATACATACATATGTATTACATATATACGAGTACATATACATTCCAATTGGTTAAGGAAAATATAATATTGAATTATATTGAGGCAAAATTTAATTTGTCCACAATGAAAGTTTTGAAACAAAAACAACAAGAAAAGCAAGCAAGAAAATTTCTCGCACACGACGTGTAAATGCGAGTATCGTCCATTTGCATTAATGGTTTTGAACTAGAAAACCACTCAAGTTCATTAACCTGAATGTGTTGCAAGTTTTGGATTTTCAAAATTTGTTGTTTGTGCTTTCTCATTATCCATGCGAGAGTCCATATGTATAGTATGTATGCATGCCTTGTACATTCAATTAAAGTTGTATTTGTGCGCATTTACCTTTGCTCCAAGTGCTGCTAGTTCTTTTCTGCAGCGCCAGCAGCCTTGCAACCCCCTCCCCGCTCTGCCATTGCCAATGTAAACTAAACAGAAACTGTAATCAGCGCATAATAAGATCAGTTTAACGAGTTAATTGAAAGATTTATGCGCTTACACGCACACATACTTAGCTGACTATGTTTTTGTGTGTGTGTTGAAGCAGGCATTTACATCCCTAAGTATATATGTATGTACCGAGTGTATAGCCGTAGATGTGTGTGGTTTACAATTATACCTACTTAAGCACTCTCTCATACCAGGTTCACACCCCTCTCGATTTCGCCGCAATTTAAAGAACTTTCACTTTATTTAAGTGTTTTGATAAAAAAGTGTTTACTGCGATGGTGTTAGTGTGCTAACGGTAAACAAACTCATTAAGATACTCTTCGTCTGCCTTAGTAAAGTTTAAGTATTTTGAGTTTGAAGATATATTAACTCTACTTCGAGTCTTCAATAGTAAATAGCTGAGACCCGACAATTTAACAGTCGACCCTTCCAAATATATTCAAACATCTCTAACACAGCATTTTCTGCATTAGGAGTTTTTAGCTAACAAAACTATTGGATATTTTTGTCATTGATGGTGGTTTCCACGTGGCGGGTTCCAAACCCAGCACTCCTCTTTTTGAGCCGTAAACCTAGGTCCCACAACTGTTCGCTATCGCATCTTGCGCAAGATTGCTCACGTTTCCAGGAACGCAAGGGTAGGAATTCCTACATACGACTGTAATTGCATATTCAGAAGCATGACTACCCCCATTACACCCTAAATGAACATCCTCTTTCCTAGCCCTGTGATTCTCTCAAGCAAGTCTGCTTCTCTCTTAACCCAGTTTCGTGCACGACAGTATTTTGATCTTACAAAGGCTGTCAGAGTGCTGTTGCTTCTTGCCTTATTCTTCATCTACTATCTTCAGAATAGTCGTAAGTGCCTAATAGGACTTAGGTCGCAGTGCAATCCTCATTTATTTATCTATCTTCAGAATTGTACTATTCATTGTATCATCCACTGTCTTTCCCTGTTTCTCTTTTTCTTATCGTGCGCTGCTGAAATGTAAAGAGATGCTTGATTTTACGAACGAATCTCAGTCTCAATGTCTATAACCAGTTTCGTTGACCATATACCGAACTGCACTATTTAGGTTCCTACAGGCCTTGAAGAAATATATTCAAGATCTTATTGTTTAACTCATATTGTCATCTCATCGTTGAAGCCTTTGTACTGTATATTTAGAAGAATTGTATAAGTAACTTGGATGATTTTTTTCACCAAAAAAGAAGACGAAGTTAACCTTTTTCGGCAGCATCAGTTATTGCCAAAGTCTGTGATCACTTCATGTTCTATTTGGTTTGGTTGTGAAAATATAGAGTTGCCATCATAATTTTCAAAAGCTTTTTCCCACAGTCCGAGAGATGGCGCCCATCGGTATACTTATTCAATACTTCTGTGCCACGTAAATTGGTCTTGAAAAAAATGTTTTAAAAATAATTTACTTCGATTACGAGTTTAGATTCATCGTTTTCTGTAGCCATCTTGTCATTCTCTCTCATAATGTGAATTATGATTTCTACTTTAGTCACTAGACATTTCATTTTACTCTTAAATGAATTTGTAGCGATTTTGAAAGGTTTTGTAAGTGATCATAGTACATTTATGTATTGTATTCTATGCACTCTTTTCTACATAACATTCTTCTTCAATTCTTTATAAGGTTAATGTGCCGTTATAAAGTTCCTTCAAACTAGTTGTTGCTCACAAGAAAGCTATGCATCTCTTCAGCCAAATATAAAACATTTACCACACCAGTTATTTCTGAAAGTGAATTTTTGCCCGGAACTCTTCATTTTAGTTCGAAAAAGCTACCCGTAGATCCAACCAGTAGATTTTCCTTTGAATATAAATGATACAAGCGGAAATCTTGCAAAATTTAATCCAAGTTCTCTCTCGCATCTATCTCTTACTGTTCAATACATGTTCGGATCTATAATCGACTAGAGCCGGTTAGGACTGTCTACAGAAACTTTTTCTAGAAAAAGTATGCCAAAAGTAGGGTTACGATGAGGATGTCGAGACGGGTTAAAATCCGGGTGACGATATGAAAAAATGTTCTGTCTGTCTGTTAGTTAGTTAGTTAGATGGGCATAATCGGTCCACTGCCATGCCCACAAAACGCTTTTAACCGAAATCCTATAAATTGTTATTACTAAGCACTGAATTAAGATATGAAACTCTAATTTGGGTTCGCAGTAGCAAGGGGCACCTGGGGCAAAACATTTTGCAAAATTGGGCGTGGCGCCGCTCTCTAATAAATTTCGTGTACTTATTTCTTAAACCACTTAAGCTACAACAACCAAATTTGAGAAAGTGATTGAAGTTGGGTGGTAACCCTGCTCACTTCCCATGTAACGGTACTGTTTAAAGCTACTAAAAGGCTGATAAATCAATAACTAAATACGCTATATACATTAAATTGTACACCTGAGATGGTAGAGAAAGAGGAAGACCTCCACTCCGTTGGAAGGACCAAGTGGAGAAGGACCTGGCTTCGCTTGGAATATCCAATTGGCGCCACATAGCGAAAAGAAGAAACGACTGGCGCGCTGTTGTTAACTCGGCTATAATCGCGTAAGCGGTGTCTACGCCAATTAAGAAGAAGAAGAAGGGCTTTGATGGACCCAGTGTCAAAATTGGACGTTGGGAGTGGCAACGCCCACTTTTAGGTGAGAACACATATCTCGAGACCCGTCCAACCGATTTGAACTAAATTTGGTAACTAACATTTCTTATTGCCAAAATTATCCAAATCCAACAAAAACTGTTTACTGCCTTAGCTACCGAATACCTGGACCCCAGTATCGATAGTTGACTTTTGACCGAAAATATCAATGTATGGGATATACTTTTGATATATACATGTACACTTGAAATTAAAAAATGGTTTGAACCGGGTCAATACTACTCTGAGCCTCCATATTGTGTTATTCAATCCCAAATTCGCCATTGAAATTTTTTCATCCTGGTATTTGGGATTACAGAAAAAAGTTAATACAAATGCTAAGGCAATTATATTTTTCAATGCATTATTTGCAACCCTGCCCAAAATGCAATATACTAGCGGCGTTCTGTAGTGCCTCATTTACAAGCAGTTGCCATGTGCATTTCCACACTTTTTATACCCTGAACAGGGTATATTAA
Organism: Bactrocera tryoni; assembly: GCF_016617805.1. NCBI lineage: Eukaryota > Metazoa > Arthropoda > Insecta > Diptera > Tephritidae > Bactrocera > Bactrocera tryoni. Next base: position 47,508,504 of record NC_052503.1, read on the forward strand.
GTTTGTCACGAAGTATGTAACACCCAGAAGGAATCATCGGAGACCCTATAAAGTATATACATATATAAATGATCAGTATGTCGAGCTGAGTCGATTTAGCCATGTCCGTCTGTCCGTCCGTCTGTCCGTCTGTCTGTCCGTCTGTCTGTCTGTATACATACATATTACGAACTAGTCCCTCAGTTTTTAAGATATCGTTTTGAAATTTTGCAAACGTCATTTTCTCTTCAAGAAGCTGCTCATTTGTCGGAACGGCCGATATCGGACCACTATAACATATATGTAGCTGCCATACCAACTGAACGATCGGAATCAAGTTCTTGTATCCACAACTTTCACATTTGACAAGATATATTCACGAAATTTGGTATATATTATTTTCTAAAGCAATAGTGTAATCTCCGAAGAAATTGATCAGATCGGTTAACTGTAGCATATAGCTGTCATATAAACTGAACACATAGTTACTAACAGAAATGCACCTGTGAAGGGTATTTAGCTTCGGTACAACCGAAGTTAACGTTTTTTCTTGTTTTTTGCTAAAATTGAAATTGATTGAAGAAGATTTCCAATATTTCTGAATAAAATTTTATTAATTGACACACTTTTTTATATGATTACGATGTGACTAAAATCTTCCATGTATTTTTAGAAATTGAGGACAAAGCGTTAGCTTGTTGCGCCTCACGTATTAATGACTTTTTCTCTTAAATTCAATTAATTACACGAGAATGTATAAAAATAAACACGATTTTAATATTACAATCGACAAGTACTAGTTTATATGTATGTAAGTGTGTATGATATGTATATATGTATCTATGCGCATTCGATTTTGTAAACAAATTTTTACGATTTCAATAAAAATGTTGCCGCCTTTGCTAAAGAGCAGATATTTACATTTTGTCGGAATTTCGCTGATGGCCGAACAGCTGCCCAATGACTAATAATAAAAAATAAAAGAGAAACAAAAAAGAGCGCAACAAAATAAATAAATAGAAACTATGAAAATTCTGTGAATTTTTGAAATCTGCCAACGAGCTTCGTAACTATGATGGAAGCAATCTAAAACTCAAATATAATCTACCTGTCCAAATGCATACATACATATCTACAGTTTGGCATTGCTGTCCGTTTTGGCCAAAACAACTTGTTTACATAGTGAGTTGTGAATAGAACATGCAATGGAAACCTTGAGAACGTTGTAACTATTTGCCTTGTTGTTGTTTATTGTATAGATTACTTGATTGAGAATGCTGAAAACAGACGCAACCGTGACCGTTAGTAACGATAATGTCACATTTTGACTGTGAGCGCAGACTCACTTTGAAATTAAAATATTCGGTGGCATTGGAAGAACTCATTGCATTCTGGCTGTGCAGAATTACAAAGTGTTAAGAGTGTTTGGCATGAAATATGTAGTTATAACGGGTGATGCAATTCTAGGTTCCCTACTTTTTTAAAGAAAAAACACAGAAACTTTAAATTTAATGGGAAATGTTTATTGTCATTCGACAGAAGATTCGAAGACTATCTCTTTCAAATGTTGAGCGCGGCTACGTCTCAGATGGTCCATCCGTTGAGTCCAATTTTCACTAACTCATTCGAGCATTTTGACTGGTAACTGGCGAATGACACGCGTGATGTCTAAAAGCATAGGCTTTAGACTTTACATATTCCCGCAGGAAAAAATCTAACGGTGTTATATCACACGATCTCGGTGATCAATCTACCGGCCCAAAACGTAAAATTATCTGCCCACCAAAGTGTTCTCTCTCAAATACATTGATTGATCCGATGTGTGGGAAGTGGGCCGTCTTGTTGAAACCAAATGTCACCGAGATCACAAGCTTCAATTTCAGGCATCAAATAGTCGGTTGCCTTGGCGACCGATGATTCCAAAACCACATCAAACCGTTGTTTTTTTCTGA